>NC_056744.1:226861733-227034233 GCF_019279795.1 Protopterus annectens
CAGTTGTAGGAAAGCACATCAATTCTTAGGCTAATAGGTAAGTACAAGGCTAGCTATTCTTGCAGGATATTTTAATGTTCCTATTCAGTGGTGAGATTCAAGCCCACTGCCTTGTGTCTATGAGGTAAACACCTTAACAATTGTGCCACCTCCCAATTCCCTGCCATGCACCAGTACCCATGTTTTTTGCTCTAGTCATCCTTTAATGAATCTTATGTGCAATCTGTAGACATGTTTGAAATAATTTATACTCACTAAGTTAGTTGTTTTAAGACTAGTCTTCGACTTATTAGACATGGTGACTTTTTATTTATTTATTTATTTACACATTTCTTAACAATAGAAGCATTCTATATGGCATCTTGCAGTTTATTTTCCGAATAACTTTGGAGGATCTTTAACCTGCCACAGTACTGGATCATTTTGTGGTGATTCCTCTATTTTAAAGGTATACAGCTTTGTGGACTGTAACTGTACTTCCTAAAACTGATAGATTCATCTACTGCCCCAGACTGCCTGCATATTGCCTAATTATGGTTTATTGAACATCTTCACATATGATGTGCTGTGTTTTCTTCATCTTTACATACATTTAATGAAATCATTCTCTTTGGGTATTAACAAGCTTTTAGCTTTCTGTTTGTCTGGTTAAGTGTCCATGCATAAAGTTCACATGGACAGTGGAATTCATAAACATAGTGCAGAGATGCGTACGAGCCTTTTGTGCACTACGTTTTATTTGTCAGCAATCAGTAACACACTTCAATGTTTAAAAGACTGTTCTAATCTATGAAGTGTACACTGTGTAATGTCCTTTCATATCACTGTTGCAGTATTCAGTATATAAGGGATGTCCCTTAATGGGCAGCCAGTCACTTGACCAGTATAGATAAGCTTGAAATCTTATTTGCACCATATGTCACATTTAGCCTCCCCACACAGAATGTAGGACATAAAAGGAATGTAAAGATGCAACCACCCAGAACTTCTTTTGCTGTCAGTTTGAACGCTCTTGTTGCCAGTTGGTTTGAGTGTTTTGTTGTACTGAATATTTAGCAATTCCAGATAAGGGCCCTGTTGGGGATTTCTTTTTCTTTTTCTTTTTGAATTTACTTTCTTAGTCTTGTATTTTTATCACCACCTAGAGTTCATGTCATCCAAGAGGGAAAAATGTTAGTGTGAGAGGCAGCCTCCCCATAAAGATCATCATGAACAATGTCTTTTGTGTTTGGGCAGTTCTCGCGATCATACCTCTTGTAGTATTTGTAAGGCATTTGTGCCTAAGACACTCAGAAGCCATTTGTCTTCCCTGGCCATTTATCTTGAAAACCAATGGTTTAGACAGTTCACCCAGGGTACTATGGCAGAATCCTTTAACCCCGAGATGCTCCTGCTAAGTAAGAAGAAAGCCAAGAAGTCTCAGACAGATTCTTTAGTGGTCTAGCCTCCACCGGGTGTCCCTATAGAAGCTGGTAACATCTCTGTAGGTCATTCAGTGTTTATGTCAAATTTCTGTGGCATGGCTCTACTGGAGGCCTGCATGGATCTGTTTTTTTTTTTTTTTTTGCATGTCCTCTGAGGCTTTGCAAGCATGTACTCCAGACATTGACGGGGAACCATGGTAGGTTATCTCGGAAGGTCCTAGAGGGATTCTGCAGATATTGGTCAGGGAGGAAGTTCCAGGTTCTTTTCTCAAATCTCACCAAGGGTTGGAACCTCTGGAATTTATTAGGGTTGATGTCCCCTCTAAGAAAAGACAAAAACTGAAGTATATTTCTATCTGTCCTATAGATTGTCAAAGGGAATGGCAGCAGCTTAGTCAGGGCTTTTTCTCTGCCTTAATAATCCTAAAGCCTCCTCAATGACTTTCAATACCTGCTCCTCCTTGTCCTCTACCTTTTCTAAATGGCTTAGGGAACCAGATTCCTCAGATGAAGACTCCCTGTCTGGTGATAGGTCTTTGTCCTATTCTTCACAGATGCCTTCACCTTTGACTTATGGTTCTGATGATGAGGAGTCTGTTAACCCTGAGTCTCCTTTCGAGGAATTGTCCTTTGGGGGCACAGTTGCTAGGATGATGGAATTCATTAAGCAGTATTCTTTTCAAATGTCAGATATTTAGAGATTATATTATGAGTTGCTTCGGGTGGATACGCCTAAACCATTGGCAGTTCCTCCTGTGTTAGCTGCCTTGTTAGATACTTTCATTGCTGCTTCCAAGTCCCTTGATTTTCAGCTACTGTTCCTAAGAAACCTGTTAGGTTCTATAAGGGTCACGAGGATTGTCTTTTTTTATTTAAATGTCCTCCTGCTGATCCTGCTGTGGTTTCAGTCTCTTCTGACAAACCTTCTAAACGTTTGCCTTTTTCTAAATGTTTGCCTTTTTCTAAATGTTTGCCTTCTGATAAGGACAGCAGGGCAATGGAGAGGACTGGCAGGAACATTTACACTGCTTCTGCTTTGGCCTTTAGAACTATTAATTGCCAGACCCACATGACCAGATATGTTCTAGCCTTGACTGCTCAGGCTTGTTAGGTTATCTCTGCCTTCCCTGATTCTTATGGCAAATCATCTTACTTATGTTTTTTGGTTCTGCTTCTCAAGTGGCTCACCACTCTATTAAGAGTAGCTATGATGCTGATGACACCTTTTCTAGGGCTGCAGCTTTTGTGTCTGTCATGAGGAATTATTCTTGACTTTGTCTCCAGTTTCTTCCTGGGGATGTAAAGGCCAAGTTGTTGAATGCTCCTTTAGATAATACTCATCTTTTTGGGACTGCTATGCTGCAGACATGTTTAAGTCTCTTCGAGAGAAAGGCAAAGCCTTGCAACACCTTAAACATGTTTTTGTCTCTCCTATCCCTAAGTTCCAGAGGAATTATTCTTCTAGATCTGCTTTTGTTTGCAGGCAACCCTGCCAGACCTCTAAGGGCAGGATGGATGGGAGGCAGCCCCTCTTCTAAGGCTTCTCAGATTTCTATGACTCAGAAGCCTTCTTTATCTGATAAGCCTGCTTATCTTTGACAATTCACCCCCCCCCACCTTTAGACCAGGTTCCTTTGTTCCTTCGTCTCTCCCTTTGTCTTCCAAATTGGCATCTCTTCACTTCAGACTCTTGGGTTCTTTCTATCATCTGTCAGAATACTTCATGGTATGGAAATCTCTACCTCCTTTTTCTGGGATTCCTCGATCTCCTCTAGAGTAACTTCCTCATTTCCCGTAGGATCTATGGTCTCTGTTGAACCAAAGAACAATTCAATCCTACCCCCTTCCTAAATGGGATGTTGTTTTTATTCCAGGATATTCCTTGTTCCTTGAAAGAAGGGTACTTGGAGACCTGTTTTGGATCTCCCCCAGCTCAACACCTTACTTGAGATCACTTCTTTTCAGATGGTTACTTTTCAACTATGTTTCCTCTTTTATTATCCCAAGCTTTTCTGGTGTCCTTGGATCTGAAAGATGCTTACCTTCATATCCCTATTCACCCTTTCTTCAAGAGGTTTTTATGTTTTTGTGTCTTCTTCTCATTTTCAGTTTTCTGCTTTGCCCTTTGGCCTCTCTACTGCCTATCTCTTGTAATTGCTTTCTGCAGGTTCCAAGGCATTCAGATTTTTCCTTATCTAGATTATTTGTTGCTTCCGGCACCATCTCCCAGTCTATTGTTGCAGGATCTGCAGCTCACCATCTCTCTTCTTCAATGTCTGAGGTTTACTTTCACCTTCCAAAAGTCCATCCTGTCTCCCTCTCAGGATCATGTGTATCTGCGTTGCAGAATTCAGAAGTTGCCAATGTAGGCCTCTCTTCCACCTCCAAAGGTATTGTCATTGACAGCCTTCTATCAGTCTTTTCTTCACCTGACTGCCATGCTAGCCAGGAAGTTTCTTCAGGCTCTGGGATTCATGGCCTCTTCTATTCCAATGCTTCCACTTACCAGACTGCATAGGCAAAAGCTTCAATGGTACCTCAAGTCAGGATGGCTACAGCATCATCATCCTCTGGACTTCAGTGTTCCTCTCCTTCCATGGTCTAAGATGAAATTCAAGTGGGGTATTCGACATTTCACTCTCAACCCAGGCTGGCCCTTTCAGCTTCCATTCCCTTCTCAAGGTCTGTTTATAGATGCCTTGGACATGGGTGGGGTACAGCTCTTGGTCACCTGAAAGTTTGAGGTCTTTGGCCTCCCCATCAGATGTCAGACCATATTCACATCAAAGAGATGAGGGCTCTGACTCTGTCCCTTCAGCCTTTTCACCCCATGTTCTCTCTGGACCCTTTGAAGATGTACACAAACAACACTACAGTGATGTTGTATGTCAACAAGCAGGGGGATACCAAATCTTACCTCTTCTGCAGGATGGCGCTTCAGGCTTGGGAAGTGGTTGTCAGCTGTCAGTTAACTCTTCAGTCAGTATACATTCCTTCAGAGCACAATCTTGTGGCAGACTCTCTGAGCAGGTCCAAAACACAAACTTATGAATGGATGCTTCACAGAGACATGTTTCTGAACATTGCCCATCAGTGGGGTATTCCTCAGTGTAGAATTTTTTGCCTGTCCTCTGTACAGGTAGCTTCTTCTCATCTGTTCCAGAGAGCCATGCCATCTGGCCGGGAAGACAGATGCCCTATCCTTTTTGTGGATGGGAAGGTTTCTTTATGCATTCCCTCGTCTTCCTCTATTTCCAAGGATCTACCAGAAGATTCAGCTGGACTCCCTGAAAATCTTGCTAGTGATTCCCTCTTAGCCGAGACAGCACTAACTCCCCCTCTTAATGTATCTGGCTTGGAGCAATCATCACAAGTTACCTCATCATTTGGATCTCCTCACGTAAGACATGGCATCTCTTAACCATCCCCACTTGTCCACTCTGCAACTGACATTGTGGGTGATATGGTTTTGATCCCTTTCAGGCAACTCTTTTCTGAAGATGTGCTCAGGTGTTTACAGGCAGCAAGGAAACCCTCAGCCAGAAAATCTTATACGCTCAAGTGGAGGAGATTTTTCATCTGCTGCCATGCTCGTAAGCAGGACCCTTTTTCAGTGGGGTTCCCTCTGGTCCTCCCTTAGTTGTGTCAGTTGTTTCAGTCTGGCTTGGGCTATTCTTCTGTGAAGGCCCATTTGTCAGCCATTTCTGGATGTCTGCCTTTGACTCCTCTTTTGACTTTCTTTTTTGAGGTCAAGCAATTTCTTAAAGGTGTCCTGCATATTAGGCCTCAAAGAAAGCCTATTCCTCTTCCTTGGGATCTTAATTTTGTTTTGGAAAAATTGACTCAGGCTCTTTTTGAGCCTGCAGATTCTACTTCTTCACAACATTGTACCTGAAAGACTCTTTTGTTGCTGGCTCTTACTTCTTCTCAAAGGGTTTCTGAGCTCCAGGCCCTTATGGCCATTCCTCCTTTTTTTTCCAGAGGTACAGGGTGTCCCTTTGTACTAATCATTTTTTTATGCCAAGGTAGTCAATGAGTTGTCCTTGAATTAGCCAATATAACTCTTTTCCCTTCTCCTTAGTCTGCTACTGAGAGTATCCTGCATACCTTAGATTTGCACAGACAGCTCAGGTACTATTTGGATAAAACTAGGACTAAGTCTGATCAGCTTTTTGTTTCCTTTTATCCCAGATCTTTGGGTTTGGCTGTTTCTAAGCAAACCATCTCCTCCTGGATATCTAAGGCCATTTCCTTTTGTTATTCTTTTCATGCCAAATCTCTTCTCTGCCTCTGTTAGAGCTCATTCCACTAGAGCTGTTGCCTCTTCTGGTGCCTTCTTCAAGGTGTTGGACACCAATTCCATCCTTGAAGCTGCTACTTTTGTCTTCAGTGCATACCTTTACAAAGCATTATAAGTTGAATATGGTTTCTAGGGCCAGAGCAGGTTTTGCTGCAACCGTTTTGTGTGAGTGTGTTGAGGGCTTTTCTCAGCATTCCACCTCCCATTCCATTTCTTGAGCTGTTTTACTCTCTCTTATATACCGAATACTGCAACAGTGATATGGAAGGACATAGTACAGTTGTGTAAAATCTTACCATAACAGTAGATGTCCTCTTTACTTTTGCAGTATTTGCTCCTTCCTTCCCTCCATCCCTCTCTTATTTATTCTACAATTTTTTCCTTCTGAATGTGCATGGGCTCCTTTGTCCTATGAAGACTGTTCTTTTCTAGGACAATTCTGTTTTGGGTAGTTGCATCCATGCATCCCTTTTATGACCTATGTTCTGCGTGGAGAGCATAAATGTGACATACGGCACAAACAAGATTTCAAGCTTATCTATACTGGCCGAGTGACGCACTGCCTGGGAAGGGCGATATCTTATGAACAGAATACTGTAACAGTGAAGAGAAGGACATCTACTGTTATGGTAAGATTTTACACAACTGTACTTTCTGTTATTTCAGGTTAATTAGCAGTGATTACATTGTTTCTATGGCTTCTGTCTTTACACCTTCTATTTTGGGAATCAGTTCTCTGGACTCTGCAGTTTAAATTGGCTTTTCTTCTTAATGAAAACTTTTTTTTTTGCTTTCCATGTAATTTATGTTTGCATTATTGTATCAACAAATTGCTGTTTAACACGGAAGCATGTTTCAAAACTTAAAACTGGATATCTTACTCAGAAGAAATTTAATTTCTTTTTTACTGAAAAGGAAGGAGGGCTATATTTTCTGTAAATATTTAGACCTTGTACTTTCCATGTAATTGACCAAATGACTGAGTTCAATGACCTTGCTTTAACTTGCTGAGTTTGTACTGAAAGGGCATTCAGCAGAATACATATCACATTTGCAGCAGAATCCATAGTCAGTCAGAATGACACAAGTGTTGTTGTATTCTGATAAAGAAAAAAAGTCCTAGGCTATAATTCTGATACTGAAAGGCATGTTATACAAATGAGATAAAAGATATCAACCTAAGAATCTCTGACATGATGATAATTTAAGACAGAGTAAGGTGGGATATTTTGTATCTAGATGGTTAACATAATCTCTCTGGATTTAGTTTCCTGAATGGGGTTCAAAAGTCAGAATAAATTCCTAACATCTCTACATAAACATTGTTGAGGACTCTGTATGTTGCCCTCCCCAAATTGTGGGAATTATCTATTCATATCTATATCTATGGTGGAATGTGCATTACCATACTATGCACATATGGGGAACTAGCGTTGTGTGAGTATCAATTGCCAGGCCCTCACCAGCATCACTGTGTGGGAGTTAGACAAGCATGGTCAAGGTACCAGGTTAGGTTACACCACATAATACTTCACCGTTAATAGTGTTTTTCTACTGTGCTGTGGTGTCTCTCTGCAATTCCATGAATGTACAGCATTAATATGTTGTGTAGCTCAGTACAATGAGCATCATATCAGTGGGCAGGGGAATAAATGCACCATCTGCATGTCTGTGGTTCCTGTCCCTTATGGTACTCCACTGGGACCATTCTGTACACAGATGTGGTAGCTCTGTGGATCACATTCAGTCCTGGGAAGGAGTCACTTTAATGTGCATTGTGTAAATGGAGTACAGTGCATACACAATTGAGTAATACTGAGTAAAGTGTTGTATTCCATTGCGTACAATCCTTGATGTGCAGTGAATGACTTTGGTATAGTTTCCTTCAGTATACCAGTGCTGTTGCTTAGTGGACTGTGTTTATGGACAGGGCATGGGTCCTGAGATTCATGAACATGTGATGCAGGCATGTATAAGCATTGCATGCCCTGTGTTCAGTATGCCACTGTGTAGTACTATAATTTCTAAATATGAATCACTGTAGCTCCCAGGGCATACTCTCATATCCTTTTTTCTTGAATGGTACACATACTTGCCTGATACGCTAAAACATACCAGGCATTGCTAGGTTCAGGATGTCCAACAGCATTGTGTAGCCTGACAGAGCTGTAGAGTGCACTGAAGTAAGACAGCTCAGCTTTTAACATCATGCCTTACCAGGTAGTTACATGAAGCTTCCTTTGGTTTGCTGTGGTGCACCATCCTCACCGTGGCTCATAAACAATTCCCATATATTTACCAGGACAGCAGACTGGTATTCTTATTAAGGTAATGAGCAGATCTGGTGCAAGGTGTGCTCCCATCTCTGGGATCTCACCAACATCACTGTGTGGGGGTGGGTAAGGTATGTGTGGAGTAACAGATTTGACTGCAAAATAGGGGATCCTGTTGCTGGTAGGATTTTCATGCCATGCAAAGTGACAAGGATGGTGATTGCTGCTTTTTCAGTCAGATCACCACTGTACAATCTGCCCATCCTGTCCCATGGGTTATTTAGTTTGGACCATCCAGTACACCAATAATCCTTGCTTTTTTAATTGAGTTTGAGCAGGGAGATGGTTCATTTGCATAGGCTTTAGGTGTTTGGGATACTACTGGTGCACATTATAGTAAGACCATGCTTTGGGTCTTACTGTATTGTGTAATGTGTTTTGTGAATTCCAAAGGCCTACTATGATGCACAGACCCTACTGCATGGCACAGAATATTTATGAAACCTAGCCTTATTCTTTACTGGATATCTTCAGAAAATACTTGCTTTATAAATGGTTTCAAGTTGTTTTCTTGAAATCCTAATTTGTGCATGTATTATTTCTTTAAGACCTAAGCTCTCTAATTCACTATTTACTTGCAAAACCTACATTTCTGTTTTGAGCTTAATATCTTTTTAAGTTTTTCTGTGACTTTAGTTGATTAGCTTGTTTCTTTAAACCGTTTCATTATTTCATGCAGAGCAAAGACACAAAAGCTTGAAAGTTTAGCAGAAAACCAATTAATATCAGTCATACTTCAGAGGCTAAAATCAATTAACATAATGAAGATTAAAGTTTATAAGAACATATCAAAAATATTAATATTCAACCAAGTAGGTGTGTATTAGTTCAGTGGAGAACAGTGAATATAAAATGGCAATTTACTTACAAACAGTTTTAATTTTCTACAGACCATGGATCAATGGTTAATGTTTTGAATGAATCTCTTAAATGAAACAATTATCTATAGGCTGGATCCAGTACCCATTCTAAAGATTGTTATATTAGGATCTTTCCCAGCAAAAGCAAAGAGGGAAAAATCATAGCTACCTAAGGTCATTAAAGCATTGTATAGCCAACAGTTCAAAATATTTCAGGAAATCCAAAATGTCTGATCTGGGAATTGAACCATGATTTATTTTTAGTGGATGTAGTTTTTAAGAGCCAATATGGCAGTGTCAGTGTCATGGTTAGGCCTAAAACAAGATATAAAGATGTGAACAAATTACACATACTACATGGTGAACTAGTTTAGAATTAATGTTTTTTTCCCCAACATTTGATAAGGAAGGCAAGCAAGGTATGGTACTGTAATTGTTAGTATGGGTCCTTCTACATATAGAGATACAATAAGTTCTTTGAGGTACTAGGAATAAGGTCATCCTTTGATCAAACTGTTTATGCTAAAATTCTGTGACCCAAGTTTCAGCATTCAGAAGAATGTAAATACTAAATCTCACAGTCCTTTGACTAGCTACCACCATCTATTCTATCATATAAGAAATATTCTCCAAACTGAGTAACAGTTTCAATTGTCCCTGAATCCTTTCCAGACACAATAACTATATAAACATTTTCTATGTGACCAAGACTTTATTAAGGCAAGGCAATCAACAACTTTATTTACATTATGAACAACCCAGAATACCATCAAAATAATAAACCCATCCAGCATTTGTGATAAACCATAGGAATGGCAGCATTCCCATATCACTCATCTTCCCAAGTGACATCTCCAAACCACTCAACCAAATACAACCCTTCACTCCACTGAGCAGCATAAACACTACTCACTCACACCACAGGCACATTTGTCAATGTCTAAGAAAATAGAAGGGGCCTCCTGAGCAAATTAACTTCTCAACCTTTTAATACCTGAAGCTGAAGAGGGAGAGTGGATTATCAAAACGTATGCACCAAAGTGGACCAATTCTTCGATTCTTCACCTTAAATGCATATTGCCTCCCATCTAACCTAACATCTCATTTCCCTCTTGCCCAGCAAACTCAATGTAACTATTCAATAGCTTTCTCATTCTCCCAGGTAGCATCCCTGGACAATAACATCTGCACTTAGAATAAGAACAAACTCTTATGGTCCATAAAACCTTCGTGGGCACAACGGCCACACTAAAATTTGTCAGCTGACCAAGACTTTATTAATTTGCCAGGATATCTACAACTTTATTCACATAAACTTGTAACTAAACTGGAAAAATTACTGAATAATCTAAAATTCCATCCAAATAATTCACTCATCCAACAACTATGATAAACCAAGGGGGTAGCAGTGCACCCATACTGTTCTGCCTCCCAAGCAGTGTCTCCAGACTGCTCATTCAAATACAACCCCTCACTCCAATGAGTAGCATAAACAGCACTTCCTCACACCCTGGTACATTTAATAATGCCAAAGAATAGGGGAAGGATCTCCTAACTAGATTAGCCTACCAGGCTGCCCCCTGTTTCATCCTCAGTCTGCAGATTATCAATAATCTCCACTAACTGTTCCACCACCTCCTTCATAATAGTGTCATGTGAACATTGAATAATCCAGACCTAAATCACTCAAATAAAACCTGTCCCATCTAAAGCATACCTGGTCCCTATTAACAAAATTCCCACCTTTCGAACATGCAAATTCAAAGTAATGAAGTGCTCAGTTAGGTAATACCCTGTGTTTAATAAATATCCATGCTATTTCAATAGATAAAAATGTAATGGTCCCCAATCCAACCAATCTGGGAATAATAGAAGATCATACAGTGATGGACCTCAGAAACCTTTGTAAGAAACATAACAGATAGTGATCATTTAGAGCAGCCTATGCTTAGGAACTTTAACTGAATCATTACCTCCAAGGTGGATAATATTAACGTTGAAATCATCACTTGATATTTAAAAATCATCCATCATGGGTAAAAGCTGGTGCCACCTCATAACTCTTCTTCATTTCCAGATGACTTCCCACCTATCTGAATGGAGGCTGAATCAGCTTTCTAACAGTCTAACCAATACCCTCTTTGCTATCCAAAACACATATGTTTTTATTTATCCTTGTTGACCAGCTTAATCCCACTAGGCTAGTAGCCTCTTTCAGGGGAGACCTGAGGGGGTATTTATTCTACCAGGGGAAATTTGGTGAGGACATCAGCAAGCTTCCTTTGCTCTTTTCAGTAGGTGCCATGGGATCTTTTACATCCACCTGAGCTGCCACCAGCTCAAGTAGATGGTGCTGTGGGATCTTTTACATCCACCTGAGCTACTAAAAACTCATGCAGATGGTGCTGTGGGATCTTTTACATCTACCTGAGCTACCAACAACTCAAGCAGATGGTGTTGTGGGATAGTTTACATCTACCTGAGCTACCAACAACTCAAGCAGATGGTGCTGTGGGATCTTTTACATCTACCTGAGCTACCAACAACTCAAGCAGATGGTGCTGTGGGATCTTTTACATCTACCTGAGCTACCAACAACTCAAGCAGATGGTGCTGTGGGATCTTTTACATCTACCTGATCTACCAACAATCCAAGCAGATGGTGCTGTGGGATCTTTTACATCTACCTGAGCTACCAACAACTCAAACAGATAATGTTGTGGGATCTTTTACATCTATCTAAGCTACCAACAATCCAAGCAGATGGTGTTGTGGGGTCTTTTACATCCACCTGAGCTACCACCAACTCAAGCAGATGGTTCTGTGGGATCTTTTACATCCAGCTGAGTGGGTCTATATTAGATACTCGATTTTACTGAACTTTGAATATGATATGATCGACACCATATCATCGAAGTCCAGTAACATCGAATACCTAATAAAAACAGTAAAACAAGTCAGGAAACAAAACTACTTGCTGTAAGCAGGGGGGCTTGCCCCTACACCCCCCACAACCCCCGCTACTTAAATATACCAACTCCGAGACAGCACTACATTGAAGTAAATAGAAATCTCCCCTTATGGAGATTTCCATTTACCTCTTTGATGTTCTGCGGTTTTGCTGTTCACGTGTCGACAATGTCAGATTCGACATTGTGAACATTTGCGGATTCAATATAGACCCACCTGAGCTACCACCAACTCAACAAATGGTGCTGTGGGATCTTTTACATCTACCTGAGCTACCAACAATCCAAGCAGATGGTTCTGTGAGATCCTCTACATCCACCTGAGCCACCACCAACTCAAGCAGATGGTGCTGTGGGATCTTCTACATCCACCTGAGCTACCACCAGCTCAAGCAAGTTGTGCCTGAGTTAAACATCTCATCTGAAGGGCAGCACCCCCTCTGCTCTGCATTGCCAGCAATTGATCTACCTGGTGTGGGAATAAAACCCACAGCCTTCTGCACCAAAGGTGAGTGTGCTACCTGCTGCACAATGAACACTGCTCAGTATATACGAATGCCCAATAATCAAAATATTCCTTTGATCTGAAAAACAAACACATGCCACTCATCATACAGAAGTCCTACCTCTTCACATTTATCACAACAACCAACCTTACCTTAACTACCTTGTATAACTACCAAAGCCTTAGACAGCCACCTACCCTTCCTTTTATTAACCTAAATTGAGTACCTACTGCCACCAGATCTGACACCCTGACAATCCTAAAAGAATGAGAGGAATACATGCTCTCTACTATACCCTTTCACTGCAATTCCTTTTTCAGAATTAAGTCACAATGCCTAGGCTGAATCAGTCTACCATCCAAAAATCTAAAACTAAACCTTTATTTGGGAACAGAGACACTTTCTTCCAGACCAATGCCCATCTCACCAGACATAACAACACATCCTTACTCCTCTTCAATACCACTTGCTGACCACTTGGTATATACACTTTCCACCACTTCAATAAGCCCAATAACTCACAAATCCTGACTGCTCATTCCTAGAAAAACTCTACCAAAGTTGCCCACAAATCATACATCTCGAAAGAAGAAGACACCACCTGTAAGCCTTCCAACACTATTCTTAGCCACTGCTTACATTGGGTAGTCTTGCTGTCATCTGAAACACCCCTCACCCTTTCTGACCGTTAAACATCCTCTGCACTACCTGGTATTTGGTAACGTCATTATAACCACACAACATAGCAGCTACAGTCAGCACCACTAGATGAAATCTAATACAGTATACCTCCTCAACCAGTTCCTACCTACTCAATCACTAAATATCGGACCACCAGAGAAACTGACCCCAATAATTATATGGCAACTCCTGTAAAAGGACATTAAATGACCTCAAAGTAGAATTGATCAAACTATCCCAAAATTGCCACACCAATCACCCTGGTATAATTTGCCAGTTTCCTGCACTTTCTTTGGCAATAGTTTGGCAGCTTTTATGCATCTGGAACTATTTCTTAAAAGCTGCAAAGCTGAAATGAGATAAACAATCAGTAGCTGTATTTAATCTACCTGGAATATCCTTTGCAGAAAATGAGAGGCTAATCTGCAGAAAATGCATCACCAATTTCTAACATTTCATCTGACCCATTAATGATCTTGCTGATTTATCATTAAAACATGTAGTACTGCTGCATTATCTGAACGAAAAAGAAAACACCCACTCATTGCTCAATTCATTATGCAACACCACCACTGCTGCTCAAATTGGCACCAATTCCCAGAAAGTAATATCCTTCCTTAACCTCCTGGACGATTCCTGAGGCCAATCTAATGTAAATCACTTATCCTTAAAGTAAGTACCCATAGTAATATTGCCTGCAGAAACCATATACAAGTGTAGCTCATCTGAAGAAACCCAGTCCTGCTTCCACATAGTACATCCATTAAAATGCACCAAAAACTGATTCCAAACCATTAACTCCCTTCACCCTTTTTGACGCCCATCTCTATGGTGTTTTCCTCTCCCCCCTCCCCAAGCAAATTTGATCATGATCTACTAAAAAGCCAGTCTAGGCAAATTGCCCATCAAGCAAAACTTGAGCAAGCAAAGCAACTCCATCAAATCCTTAACCCTATTCTTGCTCTTATCTAACATTAAGCAATCTTTGTTCTCACACTAACCTCTTGTTACATAAAATAACCCTTCAAATACATCAATGGACAAGCTGTAAAATGTCAACACCTTAGCAGGGTCTTCTTGCTTATCCTTTACTAATGGCACTCCCAGGTCCTCACACAGCTCTTAAAAATTTTGCACTTCTTGTTGAACCCTCTCCCATCTTTCTCTGATCAACAAAACAAATCATCCAGGTAATGCACTGCCTTGTTACCTTCTCAAATGTTTCCCACAACAATTGTAATGCCAAGCTAAATATTTCATGTGTTGCCCATGCGACCATGCAACCCAAGGACATGGCCTTGTCAAACTAACACCTATTGCACCAAAGCTATTCGAAACTTGTGCCAGTCTTTTTTACTGAATAGTCAATAAGCAAAATTCTGACTTGATGTGGTGCTTTAACTTCCAGGGAACAGTGAATGTATGTTTGTCAACCTCACTTCATCATTTAATGATGTTCACTGTACTCTGGTATCACTGCATCACCGCCATCTATGTAATTATTCATTGAAGCTCCTTCTGGGAAGGAAATGAGATGAATAAGATGGTGTATATTTGACTTTTTGTTTGGCACCAAGCAAGGGGGGGTATGTAATGGATGTAAATCCTTGTCAGTTTAACTTCTTTATCCAATAAAACCGGAACTATATGATCTTCACCCTTAACAGACAAACTGTGATAAATCTTATGGCTACCTTTCACTGCTGATTTAATAAAACATCTCCAAATAAAATCTCCATGAGGTCATGTGGTAGACTTGTATTCAGATAACAGTGCAACCTAATAATCAATCTATCTGTTGTTAGCTTAGCAGCACCATGCCCTCTCAGATTCATCTCTTCTGCTTGCTTTCCTTTTATAGCCTCATTCATTGGTCAAGGCCTTTCATCTCCTTGCCCTGACTCCTTCCTCCAAAACTTCACTCCATTGTGAAAATCAAACATGCATGTGAGGAGTTACAAGATGTATTCACGTGCATTAAATGTCCAGAAGACCATAGCCTTGCTCGCTGCCTCATCCTGCCCTACCTTTGCAGACCCATTACCTACTCTTTTTCAATCCTAGTCCCTATCCGAGTTGTGAAAAACTAAAAGGCTGCCAGCCCAGCTAGATTAGAATTTTATAAATAATTCTATGTCATTTGTAAATATTGATGTAATCCACAGGCTTGGTTTACAAATGTAAAGAGAACTATATGTTATGATTAAACTATATGTTGTAATGAGCTTCAAAAATGTAACCACAGTGCACCCTGCTCGAAAAAAGCTGATAAAGTAAAGCATTTTATGACTGTTTGATCTCAAAGCTTGGCGACAGGATGTCTGGATGAAGGAATTCTTTATATAGTTTTGAGACCAGAGTTAATTGCTAGATTTAACATGTATAATGTCTTTTATTGCTGTGGCTTCCTGCAGGTGCAAGATTACAAAGATATATTAAACTCTGGGTTTCTGATACCCGGGGAACCAGAGAAGTGTCAAGAATGATGTAATCTAAAATGAGTCAGCAGTGATGTATTATCAATTTAAGAGATTTCAGAGAGATAGCATTTTGCATTTGTCTTCAGAACTGACAACTCACCAGTACTTGTTTGCTCTGTATGTAAGTAGGATCTTAGACTTTAGTATTTCTCTTAGAAATAGATAGAAAATAGCAAGTTTAGTCTAGCTTTTTTTCTATATTTATGTCAGACTATTCTACAGTATTATTTTTAGCATTTTCCTGTGTCTGAACTCTTGACTAGCACTGTTTTGAATTGAGGAGATTTGTCTTGTGTTTTTATTATTTGTTATTAAATACTTTTAAACCTTTCAACTGTAGCTGTTTTGTGTAGAGATAATTTAAACTCTAGAGTACATTGCATGTATATAGTGATACTGTACAAAGCCACTCCAATAAGCCTTAAAAGTTCCAGTCACACTTACTAACTGGATAATAATATTGGACAGTAAAATTAGACACCCATTGGTAAGGGCCTTATTAGTAGCTAATATCAGTGGTTTGTGGCAGCTGGTACTACCTTATAGACTGATAGGAAGGGGCATAGCTGGAGAACCTGTGCCAGCCTTCCCCAGGAGTGTCTGTATGTTTGCATATAACTCGTATTTTAAAGTGTGTGTGTGTGTGTGTGTGTGTGTGTGTGTGTGTGTGTGTGTGTGTATGTCAGCTACTTGGGCAGGGACATGAAGCACTGGTTGGACAGGGTGCTGGAGGTTTTAGCTTGACTACTAGGCTGAGACCTGTACCTTATAGCTGTGCCAGTGGAGAGTCTTATTGGGGATCTGGAGAGAAAGGGAGAAATCAGCCATGGACTGACTGTGATCTCTGTGTACTCTTAAGGGAATTTGTATTTTACTGTGAGTGTATTTGTTATCCTCCCAATGTGGATGCCCCTCACTGGTGCTAGTGGTGAAGATTGAGGCTCCTTGATTACTGGGCCAGTGCATGGGGGTCACACAAGTGTCCAATGCCTGCACTCTCAACAAACGGACTTATTCACTGCCTTAAATTTATAAAAAATGCTGGTCATACCATAACCAAACATTCTCCTCTTACTTTGGGTCTTCCCTTATAGTTTATGAAATTGGCCAAAAGTGTCAAACCCCGTTTGGGATACCTTTCCAACATCAGTGACATAAGCAAAACCCACAACTTAATTGTCCCATGACAAATATCTAATCTTATGTGATTTTCCTTCTCCTCTTAGCTGACAAGGCTGCTGTAAGGTCCTTGAATCCATTCACGTCCGAATCAGCTGTCCTCTGAGTATCCTTCAGGATCAATCAATACAAACATATCCACAAACTTCCCCATCCTAATCTTCTTCTTTACTACTACAGTTATACTCTGTGTGATAAACACACCTTGGCTACCTTCCAAAAAGGTTTGAACATACTGTTGGGTCTGCCAGATGCTTCTTGGAAAAAAGCATGTATTTCCTACCATATTTCTCCATAACCATTTGAACCCCTTGTCCCATCTCCACTTGCCCTGCCCTTACAATGGTGTCACTCTCCCTTTCTGTTTTATAGTGTATATCAGTATGAGCTGAATCTATGCCATGCCTCTACCTCATAGTATTTATATCCCGATTCTCACCTCATACATCCCATCCCCTTACCCTTTGCAATACCCTTCCTCCCTGTTCTCTAAGTTCACTCCCCACTGTTTATCCCACTTTTTTATTTTGAGAATCAGCAAGTCATTCTTAACCATAGAATAGCTTCAAAATATTTTACACTCAGCCCTTAAGCTGCTCATAATTTGTCCTCGCCACCTGTAATGCCCAAGGATCTGCCACGTACCCGCCACTTACCTAACTCCAGAGTACTGCCCCTCATTTCTTAAGGAAATATCACCATAAACTCACTTTACTAAACTAAAACCTTTGATTATTTTGTTATAAATATGCCACCAAAGGAACACCCCTGCACCGTGTCATTTTTAACCTTACTGATGTGGAACAAATGGTTAAAATGTGGAAGACTTACTAGCAGCCTAATAACAATGACCAGTTTGAAAACCTACAGGTGCTTTGTGATGTGTTTCTTTATCCCACTGAAGTTCTTTTGGAAAGAAGTAAGATACAACTCTCTTTTCCATGCTTATCTATTAGTCTCAATGAAACCACCTCATTGAAGGTAAGACTAATGGAGACTGTTTATTTAATACTCCATGTGAGAACTTGTAATTAAGCTACTCCCTGCATTTCCACATTCTTGCATGTCTTTCTTTCATTCCTGTTTTGCATGTCTTTTGTTTTAATATATATCCCTCCTCAAACATGATGTGTAGCCTCCATGCCAAACTCCCTGTCTTCCCCTAAGCCCTGACTATCTTCCCAACTTCTATCGTTCATTACTTAAACAAAGCTATGCCACTTGCTTCCCTTTGCTATCACTTTAATATTTACACTTTTTTATGAACTATAAACTTCCTACAGCACCCCTTTTAATTGTTAAAACAGCAATTTGCCAAGCCCTAATCTAACCTACCCACGTCAACCTAACTTCCTGCGAAACTGATGATGCCAAGACTCACCCTATTCTCCTCTGTTGCTATTAGAGGCAAATGCATACCTCATCTTTAATCCACCAGGCTTCCCTTGTTCTCAATACAGCTATGGGCTTGGCAAGGTCACCCTGATGCTGGTAAGATGCTTATGTCAAAAAAGACACACACCTTCTATCTTCACCATTAATATCTCTCTTCTGTCACTTAAGCTAACATTCTATCCTACCTTATTTCCTTCTGTCCCAGCAAACTTAACCTACCCATTTAATAATTTCTTATTTCTCCTAGGAAGTGTCTCTGGATGCTAACATCTGCCATTAGAATAAGGGCAACACTTTATATCACTCAGGTGCAAAGAAAGTGAAAAAAGAATTGTGATTAAGTATTTGTGTTTTATATCAGAATGTCTTGTCACTATCAGAATGCATACTCTCTTGCACTACCACGAAGGTCTTTCTCTAATGAGAATTAGAATTAGCTTCTCCACTTTACTAGGACCATCATTAAATTTCATGTGGTCATTTTTTAGAATAGGATGTCTGGATAAAGACCAGAGATAATGTGTTTGAAACATGATGCTCTTGAGCTGATCCATGCTCCAAGTCAGGTTTTTTAAGTCTATTTCTCAGTTTATAGAGTGAGATCATACTATTTAAGATATTCAAAGATTCCAAGCTGAAACTAATAACCAGCCTCATGTGAAAACTGGTAAAGGATGTTCCTGCCGACAGACTGCAAATCTGACAAAATAACCTGCCATCAAAGGTTCTCATATGTATGAAATAGCAAAACCTTTGCAGTTTATACATTGTTGAATTGCCCAACAGAAAAAATGCAAATAGGAGGTCACTTGATGGTTGGTGGAGATATGACTGTGATGCCCCTGCACTGGCTCAGTAATCAAGGAGCCTCAATCCTCACTACTGGCAACAGTGAGAGATGTACACAATGGGAAGATGACAAGTACACAGACAGTAAATTGCAATTTCCCTAAAGAGCACACTGAGATCACAGTCAGTCTGGGGCTGGTTTCTCCCTCGCTCTCCAGATCCCAAAGAAGACTCCCCACTGGCACAGCTACAGGGTTGAGATGTCAGCCGAGTGGCCAAGCTAAGACCTCCAGTACCCTCTCTGTCCAGCCAGTGCTTTGTGTCCCTGCCCAAGTAGCTGACACACACACACACACAAACACACACACACACACACACACACACACACACACACACACACACACACACACACACACACACACACACACACACACACACACACACACACACACACACACACACACACACACACACACACACACACACACACACACACCTGGGAAAGGCTGGCACAAGTTTACTAGCTATGCCCCCTTTTGACCAGACTATAAGGTAGTTCCAGATGCCACCAGCTGACTCTTTATCAGCTACTCTAAGGCCCTTACCAAAGGGTGTCCAATCCTACTGTGTAATGTTACTATTATCCAAATGGTAGTCTGACCCAGTGGCGGCTTGTGATATCGGACTGCAGGACTGCAGCCCCCCCCCCCAGCTATGAACCGCAATGGTACAGTCATGAAAATCCTACAAATTCTCCATACAAAGCGAATCCAGACTGCAACCTTATCAGTCTAGATTCAAGGAGAAGAAAGCAGGCTGCTGGTTCCCCAGAAGTCTATGTGGTGCTAACTGCATAGACTGGAAGGGGATCGGACTGCAGAGTCAGCAGTCCTGGAATGTTCCCTAGAAAGAGCCAAGAAACCAGACGTGTGCATTCTGGTGTGAATGCAGGAGAAAGCTATGTGGAGTGAGGTGAGCTGTGAGTTGGTACTGAAGCTGTGGGTTTACGACTGCAGGAGAAAGCAGGTATGGGAGGTGTGTGTGTGTTTGTGTGTGTGTGTGTGTGTGTGTGTGTGTGTGTGTGTGTATGTATGTATGTTTATGCATGTAGGCTGAAGATTAAGCATCACATTTTGTTTAGGTTTTAGCATGAGTGCTTCGTTAAATAATAACTACAGATGTTAGTCCATTAAGGAAGTAAGTGATTCTGCAGTATGAAAGCAGATGGCATTTCCCTTAGTATCTGTGCAGGAAAAGAATTGGTAACCAGTTTTTAGTTGAATATGCGATTGCGATAGTACTTATGTGGTCAGCTAAGTGCGTGCACATATGAAGATGAGCTTTAGTTGGTATAAAGTACACACCTGTCCAGTTGGTGGGAATATCTTGAGTTAAGTTGAGTTTATGTACTTGCTGTGGTTGCCCAGGTGTAATATAACCTTGTTTTCTTGCAGTCTGTCATAACAGACATTATCAAAACTTGTGTTTCAACATCTGTGAAAAACAGTTTTCAGACATTGGTTGGATGAGCTCAAAATGGATGTAATAGCTAAATAAAAAACAAATATAAATAAATAAACAAATACGAATAAGCAGCGATCAGATGTATAACATTCGCAATGACACCAGGCCTATATAAATCATTAATGTGTTAACACTCATTTGAAAAGCAAAAAGGCGACATGAAAGTGAAAGGCATTTTGGATCAAGATGAAAGGAAATGTCACTCAAGTAGCTTCAAAAGTCTGCTCTGCCCTTAGTCTTCTTCTTAACTCTTCCAGAGCTGTGCGACATTGTTTTTTTTCAGATATTCTACTAAGAATGTCAGGATTCATTGCATTATTCATTTTTCGCTCCCACTACATAATATATAGCATGCATGCCTCTATGAAAAATGATTAGCTTATTTTTGCTTTGCATGTTGATCATAATTAATTACAGAATTGAATGCTTTCACATAGATATAGCCCACTCAATCAAATTAAAAACAGCATGAACACAAATTGTTGCTTAACGCAGATAGCAGCTGTATTATCTGGCATTCTTTTGACTAGTAATTTATTTTCTTTAACTTTTTGCTCCATGCTCCTTAAACCCACATAACAAATAATTAGTTTATCACACAAAAAACTCCAGCATGTATATCTGTGTGTGTTTGCATGTGTGTGTGTTGCAGGGAGGGGGGCTCCAGTTATACATCTAAGGACCTTTAATACTGGGTTCATTTAATTATTCCTGGAACTGAGACAATTTAAGTACAATTATGGGAAAATATATGCCAAGTGTGAAATTGCAGTATCTTGGAGAATTGTGTCTTCTCTGAGAAATATCAGACTCGGAGTTGGTATATATAAATAATTAAGGTGTGGAGGTATGCATCCCATACCTAGAAGTACAGGTGGAGCAGCATCCTACAAAATGCTTTAGATATGTAACAACCACTTTCAAATTTCACAGATACTTGTGTAAAATTATAGCTAATGTTTTGTAACTCATATTATTGAGTCTCAGACTTTTGAGTGTGTGTGTATGAGAAATGTCCCAGTTGCTTTATACTGGTGGCAGGATACCTGCTGGTGGTGGTTATAGAATACCTCAGGCTTGAATCCTGTACCTTGGGTGCAGGTAACAAGAGCCTGAATTCCCTACCCACCACCATTTGTGAAACTTTTGCAGATTTTTGCCTAATATTTTGTTATGTTCTGTTCCTCACAAAATCTGTGGTTTCTGAATTTTTGATTCCTTAAATAGTTGATGGTGCAGTGGTAGCATTGTTGCCTCACAGCTAGAGGTTCTTTGGTTTGATTCTTGGCTGGGGTGCATTCTGTGTGGTGTCTGCATGGCTTCCTTGTGTGTGGATTTGCTCTGGTGTCCTCCCATGTTACAAAGACGTGTCTGCAGTATTTCTCCCTGGGCCTCTGCCCTCTGATAAAAAATGAATTTTGTTTCAAGTCAGACTTTCCCGGTTAACAAATGTTAAATAAATAAAATTGACAGGCATTTGAATTTCAAACTTCATATTCTTCAGAAAGTACATAGAAAATTGCAAGAATAAAAATGTTTTGTGTTATTAAGTTTATCAGATGAATATTTGAAATTTGTCCCTATTTTTGGGATTGTATTCCCCCATTATTAGCATTGTCCAGGTTTTTTGTGCTAAGGTTGAGAGCTATGGTGAGAAGTGAATTCACTGAATATGTCTGAGGGCTGTATTCCCCATTACTGTCTTTGTCCAGGTATTTTGTGATAAGAGGCTGACAGCTAATGGTGAGAACTGAATTCACTAAATGGTAGCCATTTAAGTTTCAGTCTTCCTTTCTTTCATAAAACAGCTGATTTGGCATAGCGGTATGTTGCTCTGACTGTTTTGCACAGGGTCCTAGGTTCAAGCCTTGGCAGTGAAATGCATGGTGATAACACAGCATTTTATATTAGAAACTTTCCAAGATTATACAAGCAATGTTTAAACTGTGTCCCTGGTTTCTGGGCTTTTGTCCCCCCAATAAATTTTAGCTTTTTCCAGATTTCTTGTACTGCAAAGTTGAGAGATATACAGTTGAGTGTCGAGTAGATTTTACAAGGAGATGAGAGCTGCAGGGGAAGAGAAGTTTAGTGCTGCTTATGTTAAGTTGGCTTGCATTGTTAATAGCACAAGTGTATTTGCTTTTGATACAGAAGGCTTTGAGTTCTACTCCAACAGGCAATGAATGCTGCCGTAATAAGAATGTCCTCTTTGGTGACAATATAGGCACTTTATTTGTAGATGAAACGATGAAATATAAAGTTGTTTGCTAGCAGCAACTTCTTCATTAGTTACAGAACTCTTTAATGTGGAATTTCATCGATGACTTTTACTTCTGCAGAGATTGTGCATATTTACTGATACTGGTGGATTGTAGAAGTTTGATTAGACTTTTATGATGGAAATGTTCTCAGTTGGGCAGTTTTGTCATTATTGGTGCATGCATTTTGTTTCATTGTTTACTGAAAAAATGTTCAAGACAATAAATTTAAAACATCCTGTAACAACTGTACTGTATTATACAAGGAATATAATTTAATACAATCAGGAAGGTGTATCACACAACACATGCATGTCTTGTGTGCAAGAGGCCTATCATTTGAAAACAGTCCAAAGTTAATCTTTATACTAGACAAATGTATTTTCTTTGAATGTGGATTTCAATGCTGTTTCAATGAATGTGAGTTTCAAGGGCAGAGAAGTTTTAATGCTAAGTCTATTTTCATTGTGAGATTGCATTGCATTGTTTAGCAGATGTCTTAGTGTTTGTGCTGTAAAATCCAAAATAAAACTTTTAAATGAAATCCAAATCATCGTAGATGTAAAGCAGTATGCACATTACAGTGTTTAAGGTAAATGGGGTGAAATAGCCAAGTAATGCGACATTGGAATTGCTGCAGCGGGAGTCTCCATTCGACCATGATTTTGTGAGGGGGAAGGGTGGCAATCTCAAAGACAGCCCCGGCTGAACTATACCTCTCAAATGTCCAGATTTTCACAGAATGAATAGATTTTTGCTTCTTATTTTTGGTTTGTTCCTCATAAAATTTGTGGTTTTCTGGCAAATAATTTAGGAATTAAGTCACTAAATAATGACAGACATTGAGTTTCAGACTTCATAACCTTCAGAAAAATGCATGCTAAAGCAAGACCTGTTATTCTAGCAACTAAGTTTATACAAGAGCAATATTTAGTATTGTTTGTATGTTCCACCAATATATTTGGCCTTGTCCAGATTTCCTGCGTTAACAGGTTGAGAGGTACATGTAAATTGCTTTATAAAATTAGGCATATCCAAACCTCTCAACTGTCCCTGATTTTGGCTCAAAATGTTGCTCTCTCTCTAATAATCCCTACACAAAATGGCACTTTTGGAAGAAAACATGGAGGGTTTACAATTAATAAATAACTGTAATAATCAGAGTTATAGAATATTAATGTAGCAAAGTAAATCCAATGGGACAGGTAAATGCTCAGGTTCACAGAAAAAAGTTTAAAATCAGTAAATAAAGCCAGGAACTGAGCGACAGTGAGGAAGTCAAACGATGCAAAAATTCATTAAATCTCCACTTTTAATACAAAAATATAAGACAGGATAAGTGCTTTCGCAAGTAGCTTCATCAGATCCATACAAAAATCCAAGTGTTAACTGCATGCTTATATACCTGCAGATGATGACTCATACTCATGGTTAATTAGCAAACAAGGTACTGCCCATCATTTTTAAAGATATAGATGATGTTTAAAATGATAGATAAAAAACAATATCTAAAAGCTTCATAAAATGCATTGCTGAAAGATAAATAATGGCTAGGCATCAAATTACAAACATATTGATCAGAATATTATGACTAACTGAATTATATTAAGAAACACAAAACTATGTATAAATTAAAAAGTAAATACATCTGTATATAATCAGTGTATAACAATTCATTTGACATTTCTACGTTGTTTTAGTTTTGGTCTTATAGAGGCTCTCTCATTCAGGCCAAAACCTTTGTCAGCTCTTAATGAAATAATCCATTGCATTTCCTTACTTTCTGTGTAGGTTCTGATATCACCTCCCCTTACATTGGGAGAAATAACTTCTAGTACCTTGAATAAAAAGTAATGTTCATTGTTGTTCAATGTAATATGTTTGGCTAGAGCATTGTGCAATGTACTTCTCTTCATATGATAGATATGGTCCCTCATCCTATCTCTTAAGGGGCGATTAGTCTTGCCTACGTAGAATGACGGGCAGGATTGACAAGTAGTCAAATAAACCACATCTGATGTCATACAGTTTGCATCTGCTTGTATCATAAATACTTTCTGTAAGTCTGGTTGAAAAAACTGAGTGTTACTGTCAATAAAAGGGCAAAAATTACAATGCCCACATGGCTTCGTACAACCACCCTTATTATCACTTTTTATAGTTTTAGGGTAACAAAGTATCCTTTTTAAATTATGTTTATTCCTATAAAGGAAAGTGGGTGTCTCACCCATGATCCGTTTTAAATCACTGTCAACATGTAAGATACCCCAATGCCTATTAATAACTTCCTTGATTTTGAAGTAGTCAGAAGAAAATTGTGTTGAAAATCTAATACTGTGGTTATTACAGTTATTACCTAAAGGATTATCAAATTCCCTAGGAACAAAATAAGGTGCTGCTCTAGTGCAATGCAGTTCATATATATCATCCATATGGGAGTTGATTTCAGTTGGGGTATAACCCCTATTGACCAATCTGTTTTACAGGCTAGTTAACTCACTTTCAAAGCCATCATTCATAGGGTTTAATCTTGAGGCCCTGATAGCCTGTCCTCTTATAATATTTTTAAAAACGTAAGGGGGGTGCATACTGGATCTAGAAAGTAAGGTGTTACTATAACAGGCCTTACGATGTACACCTGTATTGATTATGTCATTCAGTAATCTCTCAATAAATAAATCTAGGAACTCTATCCTACGTGAGGAATGTTGCATGGTAAACTTAAGGCAAGTCGTAAGGTTATTCATCATGAAATGCATGGATTCTAGTTGTTCAATAGTGCCATCCCATAAAATGAAAAGGTCACCGACGAAACGTCGATAAAACACTACGTGTTGCCTGAACATCTCCTCACGAAAAAGCACATGTTCTTCCCAATATGCAAGAAACATATTTGCGTAGCTGTTGGCACATGGTGTGCCCATTGCTACGCCTTCCTTCTGTCTATAAACAGTGGTCATGAACATAAAGAAGTTATTCAATAAGACCAACTCCAGAAAATACACTATCAAATCTATTAAAACCATAGAATAATTACTATGTTCTTTTAGATACTCCGTTACATAAGTCAGCCCTAGGTCATTGGGAATGACAGTGAACAAAGATTGTACATCTAAGGTGACAAATAAATAGCCAGTAGTTGTACCAAGATGCTTAATACATTCATAAAGGTCAATAAGAAATTACCTAGAGTCTTTTAATACTGTGATACTATCAGATAAAACTTGTTTCAAATGCTTTTCAATAAATACAGAGAGGTGTTCAGTTAACCAACCACGACCTGAGACTATAGGTCTCATCGCTGGATCATAAGGTTCTTTATGTATTTTAGGCAAGCCATTGATAGTCGGAATGACTGGATGTAGAATATTCAAATATTCATAGAGGTTCTTGTCTATTAGTTTACTTTTAAAAATATCATGCAAAGATTGTTTCACATGGTTGGTCACTATATGTACACTTTCTAGAGAGACAGTTTCATAGAAATTATCTTGCAGCATAGTGGTCATGCTGTTGGTGTAGTCAGACATGTTTAAAATGACTATTTTACCGCCCTTATCGGCAGGTCTAATAATGATGCTAGAGTCATTCTGTAGTTTATTCAAACATAGCCTTTCTTTATGTGAGAGATTATCTCTGGTTTTAAATATTTGTCTAGTGTCTCTACCACCATAATAATTATACAATTCATCTTCTGTTAATTTAAGATAAGCTTCCAGAAGGGGGTGGTGTAATGGTGTAAAATCACTCAAATTCTTAAAAACAAATTTATTATCCTGTGTAGCACTAGTGTTAGTATCCTTGTAAAGACGCTTTAGAGTTATAGAATATGTTTATTTCAGAAATGCATGTAGATTCATTTATTTTGTCAGCTACTCAAGTTAACAGTACGAATATTAAAAAAAAGTGTCCTTTCTTTGACAGGTTCCCAGCTATATTGTGTGGCCACTTTATATTTTTGCATCATATTTTTGGTCCATTTTTCATAAAATTGTGTTTTTCTGGCAAATTAGAGGCAAATTATTAAAGATTGAAGTTAGAAAATAATGATGACATTTGAGTTTCAGATTTCATGCCCTTCAGAAAATTCATACTTATACAAGACTGACTATTCTATTTGAAAGTTTATAATCGCAATATTTAAATATTGTCCTTATTTTTGGCCCTTTGCCCCACTTCTATGTATGGCTTTGTCCAGATTTTTTGCTCTGAGGTTGAGAGGTATGACAAATGTGTCAGGGCTATCACAGTCAGCCAGAGACATTTCAAATTGTGACATAGTTGTTGCACCCCACTCCCCCCATGTAGTGACTCTGGATGTGTCCAAGCAAGGCAAGGAGCAGTTATGCAGTGTAAGTGTGCAGAGTATCCCGCCATCCAAGGTAGACAAGAACTACAGTGGCTTTTCATCTGTCCTTGCTTGATTTTGCAGAATGTTCTGGTTTTCTGTCATATTTTTATACTGTTGATTTATGCTTATTATTCAGAAAGTGCCCATTGCTCTGTGTTTAAGTAGCAATGCTTTCATGACCATTAGGTAAGCTTGTCTGAGATTGTAAGATGCAAGTAAGCTTTAATAAGCATAATGCTAACGAATTACCAGCACTGAAAGCCTTTTTGTTGTTGCCATGCAGAGAATACTTACATAACTAGATAACGTATAAGCCTTGGGTGTTGAAATGCATATGACAGTATTTGTAAAAAAGGACATGATTACAGTATTTTAAGAAGCTCATTACTTTTGTAGAAACTTGCATTCATCTTTGCAGGATTTACCCATAAACTAAACAGAATGCCAATCTATCACGTGTGGTCCATAACCTGCACAGTAATCCTTTAAGCAATTTATCTTGAGCTTGTTTCTTGTTTGCTGTTCATTTTTTACTTTGATCATATTTTCTCCATGAAACAAGTAAATAGTTGTTGTCAGGCAGCAGGTCTTTTTTAGATAAGAAACCTTTTTACAAGTGGGGTATCACAGAGATTGCTACTTTCAGCATGCTACTTGGTACTTTTATAAAGCTGAATATAAATTATAATTAGAACTGCAGTGCAAGGAGAAGTGGTTTGAATTGAGTGCTGCTTGTTTTTCTTATACTTGACTTTGACTGGCATTCCAGTAATGTATTTAAAAAGTAATTTTGTTTATGCCTTGCAACTTTTTTGTTTCCTTCTAGATATTTAGTAAGCTGTCATGCAGCCAATGCATTGAAATATTTTTTTTTTCTTCTACACTTCATTTTGTCTTGATTGGACTTTCATAATGACAGTTTGGCACCCAGGGCAGAGTATTTAATTGAAGTTCCAGTTTTTGTGGTTTTGAGCATAGCTCCTCCCCTTTCTAGTTGGCCACACCCCTTCCCACTGGCCCCACCAATCCAGTTGTCTTCTGCAGCCTCCCTTTGATTTGAAGTCACCAGCTGCCACTGGTCTGACCAAGACTTGCAAGGCTATTTAGGACCAGCCTGTACAGTGTCACCAAACAGATATGCAAGTACCCTAAGCGATTCAATATGTCTCACAAATATCAGCCACAAAGATAAGTTTAAATACATTTAATAATAAATAATAAAAGAACAAGACAATACTCAGAAAACAAATGCAGTTACTTCAGAGTTCAAAATCACAGGGAATATTTTAAAACAACATTGCAGGACAGACTCAAATAAATGAAGAAAACATCTAAACTAATCTTTACTATATTCCTATCTATATCTAAAATAAATTACTGTACCCTAGTTACTTACTATTAGCAAGGCAAGTGCAGATGCTGATGATGAGGGGATGTTCTTGCTAGGTCCAAGACAAAATACAAAATAAACAATCTCTCTGTGAGAGAGTTCTTAAAATAATATCACATTTTACTGCTGGGTTAGTCTGCATGACATGACTTTTTCTCACCTGACTTCAGTTCCCAGGCTAAACCAGAAACTAATAGAATTTTAACATCTCTGTGTGAGAAATACATATCTCTCAGATGTTTGCTGAGAACTGTGTAGCTGCTAGGAAGTCATAAAGCAATAAAAAGTTTACATTTTAAACCTAGTAATTATTTTTCTTTCAAGACAATAGAAAAAACTTCTAGCTCTAGACATCCTGTCTCCTTGCTGCATTGAAACTAACTTTTATAGCACATCGTAACACACCTAATTTCATCGTTTGTCTTCTATGTTCCAACAGAGTATGCTGTGGTTACATTCTTGAAGCTCAGTACATAACATATAGTTCTGTATAAATCATATCAATATTCACAAATGACATAGAATTATTTACAAAATTTCAGATAGCTGGGCTGGCAGTGTTACAATGAGTACCCAATCTGGTTTACTTTCATGGCTAAAGGATCTATCTTTTCATGTTGTCAAGTTTGTTAATTAAAATAGACCCTATATCTTTTAACACAGATGGTTAAAATTTTCCGCTGAGGGTTTCGGATCAACATTTAGGTCTCCCTGAGTGATGAGCAATGTACCTACCATTATTAGCTTTAATACAGATGATGATGATAATGATGAAGAAGAATTTTCTTTGTGAAGGCTATGAACTATTTTCCTGGGAGTAAAACTGTGAAATTGTTTTGAAAGAGTATGGAAACATCACCTAAGACCTTATGATTCCATCTGACTGAAGCTATCGTAGCTGTGGATCATTACTTGTATGACAAGGATTATATGTTTTTTCCCTACTTGTGAATCAGTTAGACTATCATATTGATGCAAACTAAACCAGAGGTGGGTCAAATGGCAATATAATGTGACTGCTCTAGCCATTTAATATTTATTTATTTATTTATTTATTTATTTAAGAAGGGACCAGTCAAGTGTGTGAAATGTTGTTTGTAGCATATGCATTTTAAATCTGTGAGTTATCCTTCATGCATATTAGTCCAGATATTATTGTTAAGAAGTTGCAGGGTTGCTGATGACATTCACTTGATTTGATTTTACAGAGACAGTTCTCTCATGTAATAAAAAAAAAATACACTTTGGAAAGAAGGGGTTAAGAATTTCAAATTACCTTTTTGTTATATATTATTTAAAAGGTAATAATTTGGTTCTCCGAATCAAAGTTAATTGATGGACTGGTTCAGTGAAAGCTCTTAACTTACTCTGAGGTTGTGCATGTTTGAAGACACTGGCAGTTGATATGAAGGGTTAAGGCTGTGAGGTGTAGTTCCTGTTGTATAGGGTTTGATTCTCTCAGCTGTCAATTGTCTACTGCAAATAATGTCAGATTATACACTAATGTACTTAACCAGACATTGCTGTCAGGTTACCCCTGTGTCCAGTGGGCCTATCTGAGTGACAAATGGGTACTAATGTCACTGACAATAGTGCCATTACTAGTATGCAGGTAGATGCAAAGGTTAATCTGCCAAACACATTTTTCCTTCAACCAGGGATTTAGTTGTTGTGAATTTAGTTCTACAGTTTCAGTAATGTTTAGGAGAATCATAACTTGCAGAACCACACTCTAGCCATTAACAGTGATCATACAAGTTTTTAGTTAAGTTGTGAGTAGTAGCCATTGAAATGGTTTGTCAAAGAATTGAGGAATAGGAAAGGACTAACATTAAATTCAGTAATACTTGTTGTTTTACTGAATATTTAGGTGACTGCAGTAGAGCTGTTAGGTGCTATTATATTTTTAATCATGTGTAGATATACATCTCACAGAATGCTGTGAATGATAGCGAAAAAAAGAGATTGGTCTGTAGCTGTTATTTGTTAGACTGTCTTGTGTGACTAACAGTTTTTAATTATGGACCCAGTAAAGATGTAAGCTAAGGAAGATAATATTAATGGGTTATATAATTTCAAAAATGTTATTAACAGATCATATCCAAGGAAAGTCATATTTTGTATGCTACATTGTAAACCCTAGCTGTTTTGTTCATTTTCAAAGTGAATTAAAATGGTAAGTAATGCCTTGGGAATGTCCTATTCCAGTTTGAATTAAGGATTGCACAGGAAGTATGGTAGTGAAGCAAGAAAGGCATCCATAACTGTTATATCACTTATAAGGGCCTAGTGCAGTTAAGGTGAACCTTTTGGGCTCAGGGCGTCAAAAATTCAGAAAATGCCCTAACTTGACTCTGCTTGCATGCTGCCCCACAAACATAATTGGAATAAAATGAATGTGAATATGCATTTTCTGATGTAAAATAAGTCTATAAATCTAATTATTGTCATTATTAAGTACCACCAGTTTTAAGAGGGATTAAGCGGGACAGTTGAGAGGACTATAAAACTGAACACATTTAGAAATGTCAACTACTTATCCTTTGCAAAAGGGTAACCGCTGAAGAAAACAATATCAGCACTGCCCTCTGCAGACTTTGGAGACACTATATCAAACTAGTCTTTGAGTTTACTAACTTCCTTACCTCTGCATCAGTGTTGTTGAACTGGCTTCTGGCAAAAAATAATTCAATGCACTTCACACGAGCAATGAATGTAAAGCTGATTTCAAACAAATGTTTTCATTTGAAGACTGCAGTTGCAGATATCACACTAGTGCCTTGAAAATGAGCTTCCTGTGCAACAGTTTAAAGTCAGCTGAAGTGTCCGGCTGCTGTGATGACAGATGATGTGCTGATATGGATGGTGAGACTCCATTTTAAGCTCTGGGTGGTACAATGTCACATATTTCTTATATTTTTGTCCATTCAGTTTCTTTGGTAACTCAGGTGTTGGTGAAAGCTGGCATGTCACCCAGAAAATCGTCATAGTTTCATCATCACTGGCCTAGTGATTTATAATAACTTGATACATGTCAGATTTCCTTAGTCCACTACTGATGTAATTTTTTCTGGTATTCAGTCACAAAGTGTGCACAGGTATACAAACCCTCTGCATACTATTTGTAGTACACCACCTTTCTGGATCAAGATTCTTAGATATGTATATCAGGGTCAACCTGAAAATGCTGAAATCTCAGATCGCTGATAACGGGAAAACCGACAACGGAAGATTGACAACGGAGAAGACCGACAGTTGAGAATCCCGATGCTGAGAATACCGACATGTTAAGGTAAGTGTGCAATAGGGACGGACGTTATGGTCAGGGTGTGGGTAAGGCAAGTGTGCAATAGTGATGGAGTTTAGGTTTAGGGGCAGATTAAGTGAGTTAGGGTTAGGGTGCGGGTAAGGTAAGTGTGTGATAGTGACGGACTTGAGGGCTAGGGGCAGATTAAGTGAGTTAGGGTTAGGGTGCGGGTAAGGTAAGTGTGCGATAGTGACGGACCTTAGGATTAGGGTTTGGGTTAAAGTTAGTGCATAGATAGTTGTGTATGTAAGGTGTAGTGTAGGTTTGTAAGGTTTTTGGTGTGCTTGTGTTGTGTGTGTGTTTTTTGGGAAAGGTATTTGTTTTGTTGATTGTTGGGATTTTGGTTTGTCAGGCATGTGAAGTTTCATGTTTTTGAACTTTTTTTTTGTTTTTTTTCGTGTCAGTTATTTCATTGTCAGTGTTTTGGCGTGTCGGTGTTATCAGGTACTTTTATAAAGCTGAATATAAATTATAATTAGAACTGCAGTGCAAGGAGAAGTGGTTTGAATTGAGTGCTGCTTGTTTTTCTTATACTTGACTTTGACTGGCATTCCAGTAATGTATTTAAAAAGTAATTTTGTTTATGCCTTGCAACTTTTTTGTTTCCTTCTAGATATTTAGTAAGCTGTCATGCAGCCAATGCATTGAAATATTTTTTTTTTCTTCTACACTTCATTTTGTCTTGATTGGACTTTCATAATGACAGTTTGGCACCCAGGGCAAAGTATTTAATTGAAGTTCCAGTTTTTGTGGTTTTGAGCATAGCTCCTCCCCTTTCTAGTTGGCCACACCCCTTCCCACTGGCCCCACCAATCCAGTTGTCTTCTGCAGCCTCCCTTTGATTTGAAGTCACCAGCTGCCACTGGTCTGACCAAGACTTGCAAGGCTATTTAGGACCAGCCTGTACAGTGTCACCAAACAGATATGCAAGTACCCTAAGCGATTCAATATGTCTCACAAATATCAGCCACAAAGATAAGTTTAAATACATTTAATAATAAATAATAAAAGAACAAGACAATACTCAGAAAACAAATGCAGTTACTTCAGAGTTCAAAATCACAGGGAATATTTTAAAACAACATTGCAGGACAGACTCAAATAAATGAAGAAAACGTCTAAACTAATCTTTACTATATTCCTATCTATATCTAAAATAAATTACTGTACCCTAGTTACTTACTATTAGCAAGGCAAGTGCAGATGCTGATGATGAGGGGATGTTCTTGCTAGGTCCAAGACAAAATACAAAATAAACAATCTCTCTGTGAGAGAGTTCTTAAAATAATATCACATTTTACTGCTGGGTTAGTCTGCATGACATGACTTTTTCTCACCTGACTTCAGTTCCCAGGCTAAACCAGAAACTAATAGAATTTTAACATCTCTGTGTGAGAAATACATATCTCTCAGATGTTTGCTGAGAACTGTGTAGCTGCTAGGAAGTCATAAAGCAATAAAAAGTTTACATTTTAAACCTAGTAATTATTTTTCTTTCAAGACAATAGAAAAAACTTCTAGCTCTAGACATCCTGTCTCCTTGCTGCATTGAAACTAACTTTTATAGCACATCGTAACACACCTAATTTCATCGTTTGTCTTCTATGTTCCAACAGAGTATGCTGTGGTTACATTCTTGAAGCTCAGTACATAACATATAGTTCTGTATAAATCATATCAATATTCACAAATGACATAGAATTATTTACAAAATTTCAGATAGCTGGGCTGGCAGTGTTACAATGAGTACCCAATCTGGTTTACTTTCATGGCTAAAGGATCTATCTTTTCATGTTGTCAAGTTTGTTAATTAAAATAGACCCTATATCTTTTAACACAGATGGTTAAAATTTTCCGCTGAGGGTTTCGGATCAACATTTAGGTCTCCCTGAGTGATGAGCAATGTACCTACCATTATTAGCTTTAATACAGATGATGATGATAATGATGAAGAAGAATTTTCTTTGTGAAGGCTATGAACTATTTTCCTGGGAGTAAAACTGTGAAATTGTTTTGAAAGAGTATGGAAACATCACCTAAGACCTTATGATTCCATCTGACTGAAGCTATCGTAGCTGTGGATCATTACTTGTATGACAAGGATTATATGTTTTTCCCTACTTGTGAATCAGTTAGACTATCATATTGATGCAAACTAAACCAGAGGTGGGTCAAATGGCAATATAATGTGACTGCTCTAGCCATTTAATATTTATTTATTTATTTATTTATTTATTTAAGAAGGGACCAGTCAAGTGTGTGAAATGTTGTTTGTAGCATATGCATTTTAAATCTGTGAGTTATCCTTCATGCATATTAGTCCAGATATTATTGTTAAGAAGTTGCAGGGTTGCTGATGACATTCACTTGATTTGATTTTACAGAGACAGTTCTCTCATGTAATAAAAAAAAAATACACTTTGGAAAGAAGGGGTTAAGAATTTCAAATTACCTTTTTGTTATATATTATTTAAAAGGTAATAATTTGGTTCTCCGAATCAAAGTTAATTGATGGACTGGTTCAGTGAAAGCTCTTAACTTACTCTGAGGTTGTGCATGTTTGAAGACACTGGCAGTTGATATGAAGGGTTAAGGCTGTGAGGTGTAGTTCCTGTTGTATAGGGTTTGATTCTCTCAGCTGTCAATTGTCTACTGCAAATAATGTCAGATTATACACTAATGTACTTAACCAGACATTGCTGTCAGGTTACCCTGTGTCCAGTGGGCCTATCTGAGTGACAAATGGGTACTAATGTCACTGACAATAGTGCCATTACTAGTATGCAGGTAGATGCAAAGGTTAATCTGCCAAACACATTTTTCCTTCAACCAGGGATTTAGTTGTTGTGAATTTAGTTCTACAGTTTCAGTAATGTTTAGGAGAATCATAACTTGCAGAACCACACTCTAGCCATTAACAGTGATCATACAAGTTTTTAGTTAAGTTGTGAGTAGTAGCCATTGAAATGGTTTGTCAAAGAATTGAGGAATAGGAAAGGACTAACATTAAATTCAGTAATACTTGTTGTTTTTACTGAATATTTAGGTGACTGCAGTAGAGCTGTTAGGTGCTATTATATTTTTAATCATGTGTAGATATACATCTCACAGAATGCTGTGAATGATAGCGAAAAAAAGAGATTGGTCTGTAGCTGTTATTTGTTAGACTGTCTTGTGTGACTAACAGTTTTTAATTATGGACCCAGTAAAGATGTAAGCTAAGGAAGATAATATTAATGGGTTATATAATTTCAAAAATGTTATTAACAGATCATATCCAAGGAAAGTCATATTTTTGTATGCTACATTGTAAACCCTAGCTGTTTTGTTCATTTTCAAAGTGAATTAAAATGGTAAGTAATGCCTTGGGAATGTCCTATTCCAGTTTGAATTAAGGATTGCACAGGAAGTATGGTAGTGAAGCAAGAAAGGCATCCATAACTGTTATATCACTTATAAGGGCCTAGTGCAGTTAAGGTGAACCTTTTGGGCTCAGGGCGTCAAAAAGTCAGAAAATGCCCTAACTTGACTCTGCTTGCATGCTGCCCCACAAACATAATTGGAATAAAATGAATGTGAATATGCATTTTCTGATGTAAAATAAGTCTATAAATCTAATTATTGTCATTATTAAGTACCACCAGTTTTAAGAGGGATTAAGCGGGACAGTTGAGAGGACTATAAAACTGAACACATTTAGAAATGTCAACTACTTATCCTTTGCAAAAGGGTAACCGCGAAGAGAAAACAATATCAGCACTGCCCTCTGCAGACTTTGGAGACACTATATCAAACTAGTCTTTGAGTTTACTAACTTCCTTACCTCTGCATCAGTGTTGTTGAACTGGCTTCTGGCAAAAAATAATTCAATGCACTTCACACGAGCAATGAATGTAAAAGCTGATTTCAAACAAATGTTTTCATTTGAAGACTGCAGTTGCAGATATCACACTAGTGCCTTGAAAATGAGCTTCCTGTGCAACAGTTTAAAGTCAGCTGAAGTGTCCGGCTGCTGTGATGACAGATGATGTGCTGATATGGATGGTGAGACTCCATTTTAAGCTCTGGGTGGTACAATGTCACATATTTCTTATATTTTTGTCCATTCAGTTTCTTTGGTAACTCAGGTGTTGGTGAAAGCTGGCATGTCACCCAGAAAATCGTCATAGTTTCATCATCACTGGCCTAGTGATTTATAATAACTTGATACATGTCAGATTTCCTTAGTCCACTACTGATGTAATTTTTTCTGGTATTCAGTCACAAAGTGTGCACAGGTATACAAACCCTCTGCATACTATTTGTAGTACACCACCTTTCTGGATCAAGATTCTTAGATATGTATATCAGGGTCAACCTGAAAATGCTGAAATCTCAGATCGCTGATAACGGGAAAACCGACAACGGAAGATTGACAACGGAGAAGACCGACAGTTGAGAATCCCGATGCTGAGAATACCGACATGTTAAGGTAAGTGTGCAATAGGGACGGACGTTATGGTCAGGGTGTGGGTAAGGCAAGTGTGCAATAGTGATGGAGTTTAGGTTTAGGGGCAGATTAAGTGAGTTAGGGTTAGGGTGCGGGTAAGGTAAGTGTGTGATAGTGACGGACTTGAGGGCTAGGGGCAGATTAAGTGAGTTAGGGTTAGGGTGCGGGTAAGGTAAGTGTGCGATAGTGATGGACCTTAGGATTAGGGTTTGGGTTAAAGTTAGTGCATAGATAGTTGTGTATGTAAGGTGTAGTGTAGGTTTGTAAGGTTTTTGGTGTGCTTGTGTTGTGTGTGTGTTTTTTGGGAAAGGTATTTGTTTTGTTGATTGTTGGGATTTTGGTTTGTCAGGCATGTGAAGTTTCATGTTTTTGAACTTTTTTTTTGTTTTTTTTCGTGTCAGTTATTTCATTGTCGGTGTTTTGGCGTGTCGGTGTTATCAGGTAGACCCATATATCAGGCTGTATTAGTGGTGTACAAACACCCACATCTGTCTATGAATTCCACAGAGGAGTGCATTTTAAACTGTGATATGCAATACAGCACTGTGTCAAATTCAGCACAAATAGCTGCCATGTACTGTGACTGGGCAGCATGGTACAGTACAGTAGAGATCACCTGCATGCAACAGTACACTTTGCAATTTTCTCAAAAATTGCTAAGATTATGGTAAATTAGGCATTCCTTATTATGCAAGCTGTTTAAATGAATAGTCTCAAAAAGATGGCATAAATCCTTCACAGACAGACACACACACACACACACACACACACACACACACACACACACACACACACACACACACACACACACACACACACAGTCTCTCACACAGACAGACATATGGATGATATGATATAGTCATGTTATATTAATCAGAAAATTCACATGTATACACATTTGTGTGTACAGGATGTTTGGAAGATTAAGGTAAGGTGTATTTTTATCATGTAGGTTTTTAGGGATGGAAGACTGAAATCATTAGTTGCAGAGTTAGACTTATGTCTCTGTACCCATTATTGTACATTATTTGAATCATAATTACCAACAACATATTCAATATAATTTATAAGATAATTTTTATTTTGTTTATAGAAATGCATTTTTGGAAAGAGTGTGTGTGAAATGTACTTTTTCTTTTGCAGTATTTTCAAAATACCCAAAAGGCTAGATTAAATGAAGCACCCCCTTATTTGCTGGATGTTCAAACTGTTCTGGTTTTGCACTTGTTTTGTATGATTCATAACATAGGAAAAAAAAAAAAAATATATATATATATATATATATATATATATATATATATTGTTTTTTTTTTTCTTATTGAGAGAAAACTGCAAGATATATGTATGGAATACTGCACTTACTTTATTGTTGTCTGTGTGCTGAGTACCATTTGTGCTAATAGTAACCCACTATTATGGTTAACTTTAAGTTAGTTTTGTATAAACATATTTATCAGAAAGAATCAAAAACAAAAACACAGCTGGGGAAAGGCAAGGGATTCTGGAATACTACTGGGAAAAACATACACGGTTCTCAACCACACTTCAGACTATTACTGTTATTAAATAATATTGCTTATGCCATTGTGACCTTACTAAGTAAAAGACATATGATGTTCATAATTACTGATGAAAGCAAAGGCTAGATTTGGTCCAATAAGTCACAAGCATAGTGTTTTCTTTTAATTTACACCTGAGGAAATTTCCATGTGCTAAACAATTTTAACAAAGATCTATGCCATCGGTAACATTTCTCTGTGCTGTCATAGCTCTTCACTTAACAGTATTGTCCACAGCAGCTGATATTGTGACTGTTGAGTTTTTTGCTTGAAATGGTAAATTAAATGATAGAAGATATTCCTAATGATCACATTACTGAACCTAATTACTTGTAAGAAAATCAATACCTCTATCCACTATATTTGTATGCTGATGTATATATCCACACATTCTTTGCCTGTGTTAGTTTGACTGCATATTTTGTTAGTTTTTTTTTTTAATTTGACAAACGTATCTCATAAGTGAGGAAAAATATAGAAAAAAAGCATTTTTGCAAGAAGCCCCTTTCCATATATCTCTTACATTTATTTGTACCAACTCCAGTCTCAAAACAGTTAGGAAAAGTGAAAAAAATTCCACTAACAGTCTACAGTTTACTGGTAAAGACAGTAGAACCATTATAAACATCAAAAGTCTGCTACTTTTTTTGCAAACAAAGATAAAGAATAAAAACTCAAAATCACTGGCAGTACTACAATGAACTGAATAAGGAAACATCTTCCTTACTCAGTTTGTTCTAGTGCTGCCAATGATTTTTGTTTTGGTGTTTTACACTGGTTACTTATGGATTTTGTCAGTTTTGATGGAAAAATAAAGAATATATGAATAGATGCTACTCACTGGGACTACTGTCAAAGGAGATAAGACAAAGGTCCAGATTCTAAGAGAGTTGCTCTTGAAAGTCTGACCTAATTCCAAAAGAGCTGCTTGGTGTAATTTCTCCAAATCTTTTGAGTTTCTAATACCATGATGTGAATGGACTCCATTCAACAGTCAAAGTATAATTATAAAGTTTATGAAATTAGTATAGCTTCAATCTTTCATGTTAGCCAAAAGTGCTTTTTGCAGCACCCACAATGTACCCAGAACTGAATCCTTCTGCAATTCATATAAAGTTACATGTATTGGTAACATATTTAAATATGACTGCAAATTCTTTTTAAAGAGATTCATTGCTCCTACTACTATTGTAACTGTCTGGGTATCTTTCTTCAACATTGCCTCATTTCTGACTTCATATCCTGGTATTTTATCACTTTGTACATCTCTGTACATAAGATACTATAATCACTCGGTGTAGCAAATTCAATGATCAGTGCTACTTTTGTTTGCTTTTGATGCACTACTATATCTGGTTTTCTCACATTGATTTTTTGAACTATTGGTGATGGGTGATTCCATGTTATATAAACTTCATCATTTTGTATAATGGTTTGTGGCCCATGTTTCCACTGCATCTCAGCTACTTCAGTATTCTAATGTTTGCATAATCCCCAATGCAATGGTCTTGCCACATCATTATGCATTTCCATATACAGGTCATTTGTCATTAGTGTATCACACCCAGCAACAAAATGAACAATTCTTTACAATTCTGTTTTACAAAACCTGCATTTGTCTTTTTCTCCGACATGTTGACTTGACTATGTAAACCAGTGTGTAACTCAGTCCACTATCCCGGGCCTCCAAAATTAACCTTTCATCATTTGGTTTAAATTCACATCTCCTTAACCATTCCTGCTTCAAATCCTGATTGACATAAGCTTGTTCTGTACTTGCAACTAAATGTATGCCTTTTCCACATTTCTTGCCTTCTTATCTGACCTTTCACCTTATATTCTTTATTTTGTTCTTTGGCACATTCAGTTGCTGCCTGATTTTGTCTACTTTTGGTGTGAGTTGCATTCCCACTTGACAACAATATACTTATCTTAAACTAAGCAGGCAAGTCATCTTAGACTTGTTCTCTTCATGTTTTAAAACTTTCACTGTGTTTGCTCTTGTGAGGTCAGCAGATATGTATGCAGTCCTATGATTGCAGATTTATACATGCAATCAATTTCAAGGAGGCCCATACCTCCTTCAGAACAGGGAATTTATATACTCTTGGTATACACTGATTTGTATAAATCATTTGATATGCTTGATGCACTTTTCTTCTTTTCCTGTCCAACTGATCCAATACCATTTGGGGCCAGTCAGTCATTCCGAAACTATAAGTTAAGAACAGGAAGAACACATTGGTTTATAGCTTGGACTTTGCTCCTAGATATCAGGGCTGTTTTCAGTATTAATTGTAGTCATCTAAAATATTCTTTACTAAGTTTTATTCATATTTGTTCAAGTTTTTTGTTAATCCTTCATCAATTCCCAAATATTTATTCACTCCTTCCTGTTCAGGTTCCTTTATATCACATTCCTGCCCCAAACTGATATTTTCTTGGTGCTGCAGCTTTCCTGCTCTAAAGGTTGCTTTTGCACATCTATCAAGACCAAATTATATTCTTATATCATCTAAGAAAGTTTTCACCACTTGCATTTATGCTTTCAATTCCTCATCTGATGAACCATACCATTTTAAATGATCCAAAAAAAGAAGATGTGAAGTCTTATTACTTTGTTGTTTTTTGAGACCTAAGCTGTAGCCATGACCTAAACTGTTAAGTAGACAGCTTAATGGGTTAAGGGCAAGACTAAAGAGCAGTGGTGACAAAAGGTCACCTTGGAATATCTGCCTTTGAATTTTTATCCCTGGGATAATAATTTGCCCTTTGTCATGGCTTAGTTGAAGAGTAGTTTGCCACTGTTTCATGGTCACTGTAATGTAATTGATCAACATAGTGTGTATCTTATACATTGGCTAGCACTACTTTATCTATAAATGTGGAAGGCTGTCAATTGCTTTTTTGTAGTTTATCCATGCCATACTTAAATTATTCCCCTTTTTACAGTTCTTCATCATGACTTTATTTATCAATAAATGATCCTTTGTACAATATGACTTTATTTTATTACCCTTTTGTTTTATTGCCATGATTGAGTTTTCTCCTAAATTACTATAAACTCTATCGGCATAAATTCTAGTACATAGTTTGCCCATCATCAGAAGGCAAGTCATTGCTCTATGTTTTTTTAGGCTAGCTTGTAAGTTCACTCTTAAGGAGAAGTATATTTTTTTCTGTTGTTAACCAGGTTGGTCTCTATTCAGTATGTTCATATAAATAATTCTTCCTTAACCCTAAATCTTCCTGTTCTTCATGTAAAGATGTTAATACTTTTAGCTCGAAGTTAGTTACTGCATCTGGGCCTGGGGTTTTCCATTTAGGAGCATTTCTTAATTTTGTTTCAGTTTCTCTGGCTGTTACTTCATTCCATTTCATATCCTGTACATTTGAATTTCTTACTGTTTCTTTTACTTCTTCCATCCCTATAGCATCTTTGTTATGTTCAATAGAGTCTTCATATATATTTTTCCAAAACATGTCTATTTCTTCTTTTTTTGGTGGTACTTCTATTCCTTTGGCCTTGTTTCCCAATTCTCTATAAAACTTTTTGGGTCATCAATGAATTGCTTATTTTGTACTTTTCCTTTATATTTATCTGCATATCTTCTAGGTTTTTTAGTCTGCATTGATATCTTTAGTTCATTTATTATTTGTAATAGCATACAATATATCATGGTCTGTTCTGATACTGTGCTTTTATTATGTCTGTCTTTCTAAGTATTTTTCTTGATCTGTTCCCTCTTCTGTACCCTTATAACTGTGGCACTTCTTGACATAATTGCTTTATAGTTTTCTCTATTTCATAATTCCATGATTGCATTTGATTTCTTCCATTCCTTTCCCTTATTGCCCTGTGTTTTATGGTAAGACTTCAACTGTTATTAATTTAGCTGCACAGTAATATATCCTATTCACTTTTGATATTGCACATGAATTCTATGAAAAAACTTGATTACTGTGTTCATTTGTTTTATGAAACTTCTAACATTTTGTGTCTTATTGACTTTCTGTAATTTCTTTCTTTCATTGATCTAAATATGTCTATCCATATTTTTTAAATCAAGCAACACTTCCCTTAAATCATTTTCGTCTAAACTAAGACACATTCTTTGTTCTTTATTTCCTGCGGGCATTCTACGGAAAGTTTTAGAACATCTTTCTGACACATTCTCTTCAGTTTCATCCTGTGTCTTCCATTGCTTTTTCATATGAAAACTCACTGGTCTATCACTCTACAGCATTAACTGTATCAGAGTTGTCACCGGTTTCTGCTCCTTCTCTTGTTGTATAACTCCAAATGAACTTTTATATGAGTTTCCTATTGAAGGCTCCAAAGTATCTTCACATGGCAACTGATTAGATGCCTCCCATTCTAATAGTTTCTCCTTAATTTGGGGACTAATTGGTCTGTCATGCCTTGATGTTACCAGATTTGGATTTTCTAGACTAAATCATTCACTTCACAGATAATGCATGACTTCAGTTTCTATTTCTTTAACATCTCCATTACTAATTCTCTTTTCCACTTTCCCTCTTTGTTTTCATATTTTTTGCATTGTAACATTTTCCAAATCTGATTCCTTTGCCTTTGTTCCTCTTCAAATATTTTTGTTGTTGCACTGATTAGTTTTACTTTCTCCTTTGCATAAATATTTCACAATATTAAATCACTTTTTCTTTATCATACTCTTATTTCTTCTTCAGATATGTCTTGCTCTACGTGTTTCTCCTTACTTTGGGGACTCATTGTTCCATCATGCTGTGACATAACCTGTGTTAGACTTACTACACTACATCCTTCACTTTGCAGATATTCCATAACTCCAGCTTCTATTTGTTTAACTTTTACTTTACTAATCTTCTGTTCTACATTCCCCTTGTGATCTTATTTTTTGTATTGGGAAATTTTCCATGTTAGGGTGCTTTTGCCTCTATTTTTCTTTAGATATCTTTGGAGTTGCTTTTTTGCATTAATTAGTTTGGCTTTATGCTTTTCATAAATATTGTACCATATCAGATCTGAGTTTCTTTCCCATGTCCATGTTTCATTGTTATACCTTTCACAAATTTGAATGAAGACAAAAAATGAAGCAACCGATGAAGAAACAGCCTCGGAATCACCAATAAGTGTACGACCACCTCTAGTTCCGTATAAAATGTTTATTCCATCATAACAAATAAAACCACATGAGTATTCACTCTAAAAGGTTAAGCGGTTTCACCCACAGCATAGTAGGCTTCATCAGAACACATTAATGACATTGAATTCAATTTTTATTTTAAAAATTTGCACCAAAAGCTTTTGCATTTTTAAAGTGATACCTACATGAATATCGGGACCAGGTATCCGGTCAAGTCTGCCGTATCCATGCAAAAACATTACATACAAATAATAATACCTGACAATTAAATTATTTAACTACTACATCCATATAATGATTTTTCCAAGTTTATGTTGAACCCTGTCTAACTAAAAAAGCACTTTACTTATATCGAGACTCTTTATATAAATGTAAGTATTAAGTACTTATACTCAATAATAACCTATTCTAAACACATATAAATCTAACTATATTTGTAAAAAACATATAAATATACTATCATATCCTCTTACAATTATATACACAATTAAATAATAAAGTAAAAATGTGTGTATATTTTTGTTGTATATGTCATATCATTAAATTAATGACTAAAATATACACCTATATCATAATGAAACTTTAACATTAATAAAATCATTACCAGTGCTTCCATATTGTATAAAAAGTATGATCTATTATAATATAATATATAAAATATGTAAAAAGTAAATATTAGAATATTTAATAATTAATAAAACATAATTGATACTGAACCGAATTCTATTACCAACTAACTTTGTAATATATACTCTTAAAATATTATTTCATCTCAAGAATGGGCTTACATGGAATGTGGTCCCCTAGTAACCCTATAGTAGATACATATGAGAAAACAGTGACAAGAGAGAGATATCAGATGTATAATAAGTTTAAAAAAACTACATTCATAAGTAATTTGACGGAGGTAGAAGGGAAGACACTAAGAGAATTACAAATGGATACAGACATTAGGGTGATGAAGCTGGATAAAGGGGGAGAGGTAGTTATATATGACGGTATAGAATATATTAAGAAAATGTATGACATTCTCCATTTTTCAGGTAATTATGAACCTACTTCCATCAATGAGATTAATATTGCCTATCATAGAATAGACTCATATATAGAATAATTTCACATTGATGGTCGTATTACCAGGGAAATCTACAATTATTTGAAAGTAAGACATCCTAGACTAGCCACATTAGTGGGCATACCCAAAGTGCATAAAGATATACATCACCCCCCTTTTCGACCTATCACATTTGGTAGCAAATCAAAAACATTTCCTATATGAAAATTAATTGATTTGCGGTTAAAACATATTTACAACATGATACCTCATATGGTGAAATACTCATGGGAGTTTTTGAGCACCTATCCCATTGATACATGGAAGGAAGGATTTATGTTTGTCACCATAGATGTAATTGACCTTTTTTCATGCATCCCTAAATTAGCAGGGTTAGAAGCTTTTAGTAACAGCATCACCAAACACACCAACTTTAGTTGGGATGAAGTATGCTTAATTTCCGAATGCATGTCCATTGTGCTTGACAATAATTTCATCTATTTTGAAGGGGAGCATTTCAGGCAGACCATGGGGGTAGCTATGGGAGCAGTTTGTGCTCCCATATTTGTCAACTTGGTCATGCTAGATTGGGAGGAATCCCATTTATTCCCTAGTGTATTTTTCAAGAGTATCAAGCACTATTCAAGATTCTTGGATGACATATATATATTATGGGATGATTAGTATGGAAAAATTTCAAGCTTTTATACAATTCTTTAACAACAGTAGTGAAGTTCTTAAATTTACATATTCACACAGTTATGATGGCTTAGCATATCTTGATACTTATATATATCATCAGGAAGGAAGGTTGAAATAAAAAATATATCGGAAAACTACGTTTTCCAATGACTATTTGGAATACGGTAGTTGTCATCCAGACAAAGTTAAATATAACATATTTAAAGGACAATGCATTTGGGCTGCATGTATGATGTCTGATTTTAACAACATGGTGGATGAAATCAAATGTATAACTGAATTATTTCAAGAAAGAGGTTATCCACAGGAAATGATGCAAAATGTAGAAAATAGGTTATACAGGAATGGGGAATCAAATACAAACCTCTATTAGGAGCTAGTGTATTGAACAAACAGATTCAAAATGTTGTACATGCTACTAAGGACATTGCCATAGGTCAACATCAGAGATCATTTATATTACAATATAGTTTAGTAGCAAATGATGTGACCAATATACTGTATAAGTATTGGTATTTGATATCTGGAGATCCCACATTATTAGATATTATGGGCACAAAACCTAGTTTTGCTTACAAAATGGGATGGAATATCAGGAGTTATTTGGAACAACATCCTGCAGGAGCAACAGCCATAAAGAAGGGATCTAAAACACACACTACTAAATGTGGCACATGTAATCAATGTAAGTATATATTGGAAAAAGATAAAATAATTATTAATAATGGACTTAAGACATTAGTCAAATTTAAGCAAGGAAACTGTAATACAAAAATGCTTATATATATGGCTAAGTGTAGTACATGTGCAAGTTATTATATAGGTAAGACAGAGAGATGTTTTAGAAAATGTATTCACGACCATTTGTACAATATTAGAAGGAAAGATACCACCAATGCCTTATATAGGCATATTGAGAAGAAGGGTGATACACACAAATTTAAATTTGCCATTTTGGATACCATCAAAATTGATCCTAGGGGAGGTGACCATAAAACCTTATTGAGTTTTAAAGAAGTTTGGTGGCAATTGTACTTGGATGCAGCAACCCCATCAGGTCTCAATGACCACATTCCATGTAAGCCCATTCTTGAGATGAAATATTTTAAGAGTATATATTACAAAGTTAGTTTGTAATAGAAGTTGGTTCAGTATCAATTATGTTTTATTAATTATTAAATATTCTAATATTTACTTTTTACATATTTTATATATTATATTATAATAGATAATACTTTTTATACAATATGGAAGCACTGGTAATTATTTTATTAATGCTATAGCTTCATTATGCTATAGGTGTATATTTTAGTCATTAATTTAATGATATGACATATACAACAAAATATACACATGTTTTTACTTTATTATTTAATTGTGTATATAATTGTAAGAGGATATGCTAGTATATTTATATGTTTTTTACAAATATAGTTAGATTTATATTTTTTTTACAAATATAGTTAGATTTATATGTGTTTAGAATAGGTTATTATTGAGTGTAAGTACTTAATACTTACATTTATATAAAGAGTCTTGATATAAGTAAAGTGCTTTTTTAGTTAGATAGGTTTCAACATACACTTGGAAAAATCATTATATGGAAGTAGTAGCTAAATAATTTAATTGTCAGGTATTATTATTTGTATGTAATGTTTTTATGTGGATACAGCATTCTTGACCGGATAGCTGGTCCCGATATTCATGTAGGTATCGCTTTAAAAATGCAAAAGCTTTTGGCGCCAATTTTTAAAATAAAAATTGAATTCAATGTTATTAATGTGTTCTGATGAAGCCTACTATGCTGTGGGTGAAAGCGCTTAACATTTTAGAGTGAATACTCATGTGGTTTTATTAATTATGGTGGAATAAACATTTTATACAGAACTAGAGGTGGTCGTACACTTATTGGTGATTCCGAAGCTGTTTTTTCACCTTTCACAAATTTCTAGATTTTGCTCTATATATTTTCACACTTCCTCAGTTGCTTCTTTTCCAAACAGCCGAAGGTTCACAATATATAATTTTTTTCTTATTGTCTATTGTCCACTCTATCATCTTTATGATTCTTTTTTAGCCTGTCAGTTTCTGTGGCTTTTTTGTGCTTAAGTACTACTCTCAGTGTAAGTTACCTATTTCACTGTATAAAGCCTATCTATAAACAGGCTTACTAGAGGGACCACATTCCAAAATACTTACACTGAGAGCAAGTTTTTTGGAATTGGGACCAACGTTTACAACATACCTTTATTCATCAGTGTGCTGCTTGTTTGCTGTTAGGTGTTGGTTTCTGGGCACATTCCAAAGAACATGTCTGATCTCAAATAAGTCGCATGCAAAAGCAGTATCTCTTTTAATTCCTCCAAATGTTTAGGGATTTTTAATAACATGACCAAAATGGACGTCATTCCTAATTTGTGGCATAGCTACAATTACTAAAGCAGTATTCCTTCAGTGTTTAATGTTTGCCAAGTATGCTCTTTTCAGCACCTGCGATGTTCCCAGAATTGAGTCTTTCTGAAATTCACACCTGGTTACCTTTGTTGAAACATAGGAAATTGCCTCTCTCTCTCTCTCTCTCTCTCTTTTTTTTATTCCTGTTGCTTCTATTACCAGAGAACTTGTATGAGTGTTCCTATTCCACATTGGTGTAGTTTCTGATTGTATTTCTTAATATTTGCTAACATTATTTTTCAATATACATGACGTTATATTTACTGGGTGTAACTAGTTCAATAAGCAATACTGCTTTTGTACGTTTATCTTCAACTGTGATATCTGTTTTAAATAACTGTTGACATTGGATGATGCTTTGAAATCATTACTTTATTTTCTGTAATTCTAGCTCTCGTTTTCATTATCCCTCTGCTAGTCTAGTAATGTTTGCACACTCTCCAGTGTAACAAACTTGCCTCATCAGTATGCATGAACACCCTCAGCCATAATTGTATTGCATTGTATAAGATATGAAGCTGTTTCTAATAATGAACTGCATAACCTACATTTACCTTTTCCTCCTACATTTTCTATAGATTTTGTGAAACAATGGACATGTAGTCCACTGTTTTGAAATGCCATTATTAGTCTTCATCTTTTGGTCTGAAATTACTTCACCTGAACCATATGTGCATCAAATCTCCACTCTTGCTCCTAGTATTGGAGAAATTCTATCATTAAAACTCCACTCCACTTCCCCGTTCTAAGAGTTTCAATCAACTAAAAGCATTTCTACTTGAAGTAGCCACTTGTACTTGCTACAACAAGAGGAATATGTTAAGTTACAAACACCTGAATCAGTGCACTGACTGTACTGTCAGTAAATCCTCCATAAACTATCTTCCTTCCTTTAATATTACTTTCCTGTCTAGGAATTAATGCTACCATCACTCATTTTTCCTATGCTTCTTCTCATTCACCACCTCACTTTTTTTTTTATATATCTGCACACACACACACACACACACACACACACACACACACACACACACACACACACACACACACACACACACACACACACACACACACATCCTATGCTCCTTTTCCTTCACCAACTCGCCCTTTGTCTTTTTTATATATCTCTATGCGTGTGTGTGTGTGTATATATATATATATATATATATATATATATGTATATATATATGGTTTCACTTCATATTGTGGAAATGCTGAAATATTGAATTTCAGCATTTCGACAGTATAAAGCCGAAACCATTAAAACACCGACACCTAACAACCACAAAATCACAACCTCAAACATACATCATACAGCACACAACACACAAACCATAACATCCACTCCACAAAACACTGGAATACAACACAACACCACACAGGCACACACCTACACTACACATATGCAGGGGGGCAAGCACCACTGCACCCCTCACATCCCCCATTTATATATACTAACTCCAAGATCGCACAAACAGTAAAAAAATTTAAAAAATCACACACAGCCAACACACACACTCATACCACCACCTCCCTACTCTGACCCACTCGTACAAGTTACAAAAACCACTCACGCACACTCACTCACCTTAAACTGCAGACACCATCCCAGCCGAACACTTCCGTACGATAACGAAAAAACCATAACACCCACTCCACAAACACTGGAATACAACACAACACCACACAGGCACACACCTACACTACACATATGCAGGGGGGCAAGCACCACTGCACCCCTCACATCCCCCATTTATATATACTAACTCCAAGATCGCACAAACAGTAAAAAAAATTTAAAAAATCACACACAGCCAACACACACACTCATACCACCACCTCCCTACTCTGACCCACTCGTACAAGTTACAAAAACCACTCACGCACACTCACTCACCTTAAACTGCAGACACCATCCCAGCCGAACACTTCCGTACGATAACGAAAATGCATAAGCGCAAATTCCACATAGTTCTATTCGTGATTATGCACTTTCGTTATTGAGAGGTTTAGGTTCATATGGTTCATAGATTAGTACTAAGCTAACTGCCCTTGCGAGCCATTTTAAGCCTAGCCAATTATCTCTTGTGAGACTCAAACCCTGCACCTTGTACTTGCAAGGTAAACACCTTAACCATTAAACCACCCTCTCAACCCTTCGGCTTCATGGATATGAATTGCTAAAATTTGATTTCAGCAATATATATATATATATATATATATATATATATATATATATATATATATATATATATATATGTTTGTGTGTGTGTATATATATTTATATATATATATATATACATGGATATATAGATATAGATATACAGACTGCATATATTCAAAAACATAGAAGTCAAAACATCACTTGCATGCTCTGAGAAACAGCCTCACTGCATGCAAGTTCTTACTTTTTAAAAACAGCACGTAAAATTTAGTTTTTTGCAGTGGGCAGGCACCACTGAACCCCACCACCACTCCTGGTAATTATATATACTAACTCCAGGATCACAGAAACATGGAGTATGACCAACATTTCCAACACCTGCATATGAGCGCTCTCACACACCTGTTGATTAGCTGCTTAGTTTTAATTAAATTAATAATGTGCTTGGGTTGGGAGTGCTTTCTGTGTGGAGTCTGCATGTCCTCCCCGCTGTCAAGAGGGCATTCGAAAGACATGCGTTGAATGGGCATGCCTTTGTTGAAGGTTGGGCATTGGGCTGGCAACTCAACACCATAAAAACTAACTGCCAATCATTAGCGGACCGGAGTTCCGCTGTGGCGACCCCAAACCGGGAAAAGCCGAAAGACAAACAACAACATGATAATATACAATAATACATATATATACAGGTGCACTTCAGATGATCGAGTTGCTGAAATCTCGAAATGCATATAGTCGAGACCATATGATCGAGTTTCAGAAACTCGAAAATCTGAAGGGGGGTTAAAAAATTGTGTAAGTACCTTATCTGAGGGATTCTGCAGTACATTGTGCTACAGTGGGGAACAAGGAAATCTCCCATTCTGCATTGTCTGCAGAAGCGCAGAATGGGAGATTTCCCTTTTCCCCACTATAGTGCGATCTCAGAGTTAGTATATCTAAGAAGGGGGTGTGTGGGGGATGCAGTCAAAAATGTTTCTAAGTGTTTTATGTTTCTTGTATGTGTTCACTTCAGATGTTTGAGTTTCTGAAACTCGAAGATATGGTCTCGACCATATGCATTTCAAGATTTCAGATACTCGATCATCTGAAGTGAATCCATATATATATATATATATATATATATATATATATATATATATATATATATAAAATATACATAGTAATATACAATATACAATTGAATTGTACAAGTTATAGGTCACATTAAAAGTGAGAAAAGTTTTGAAATTATTTATTGTGGTCTCATTTTTTATATCACAAAAACCTGGCGATTTTACAAGGGTGTGTAAACTTTTTTTTTCCACTGTATATATACATATATATATATATATATATATATATATATATATATATATATATATATGGTATATATACATATAGATAAATAGATAGATGTATATATATATATATACACACACACACACACACACACACACACACACACACACACACACACACACACACAGATATATATTTATTTGTTTGCATTTGTTTATTGGGAAAGTCCGGCTGGGCTGAGAGGGCAGTTTTCAGAGGAGGCCCAGGATGAAAAGCTCCACAAACAAAATCCAATGCCATCAAGGAATTATTGAGTAGAGAAAACTATAAAGCAATTAAGACAAGATTACTCACTGTTAGAAGGGTACAGAAGAGGGAACAGATCAACAAAAATACTCAGAAAGATAGATGTGATAAAAGCAACACATGGTATCCGAATAGACCAGGCTCTATTGTACACTATTGCAAATAATTAACTAAAATATCAGCACAGGCAGAAAAACGTTGAAGATATGCAGATAAATATTAAGGAAAAACACAGAATAATTAATTTATTGATGACCCAAAAAAGTATTATAGAGAATTGCAAAAAAGGCAAAAAGAATAGAAACACCATCATAAAAAGAAGAAACATACACATTTTGGAGAAAGATCTATGAAGATTCTGTGGAACGTAACAGAGATGCTGAATGGATAGAAGAAGTAAATGAAACAGTAAGAAATTCAAATGTACAGGATATGAAATGGGATGAAGTAACAGCCAGAGAAATTGAAACACATTTAAGAAAATCTCCTAAATGGAAAGCACCGTGCCCAGATACAATACCTAATTTCTAGCTAAAAGTATTAACATCTTTGCAGGAAGATTTAGCCGTGATTAAGAGCTGTTTCTATGATCATCCCAAACAGATGTCAGCCTGGTTAACAACAGGAAAAATGATATTCCTCCTTAATACTGAACCTGTAAGTATCCTAAAAACTAAAGACCAATAACTTGCCTGCCTACTATGTATAAACTGCACACTGCAATTGATGCTGATACAGTTTATGGTCATGTAGAAGAAAACTCAACCATGGCAATAGAATAAAAAGGTAACAAAAGAAAGTTATATGGAATAAAGGATCATTTGTTGTTAAATAATATAATGCAGAATTGTAAAAAGGAAAAGAATCTAAGTATGGCATGGATAGAATACAAAATAGCATTTGACAGTATCCCACATTCATGAATAAAAAAGAATGCCTGCAGATGTATAAGATACATCCTACATTGAACAATTACATTACAGTGACAATGAAATAGTTGCAAATATCTTTATAGCTAAGCCATGAAAAAAGACAAATTTTTATTCCATTGACAAAAATTCAAAGGCAGATATTCCAAGATGAATCGTTGTCACCACTGATCTTTTGTCTTGCCCTTATCCCATTAATCTGTCTACTTAACAGATTAGGTCATGGCTACAATGTGGTTGCCAGAAAACAACAAAGCGTAAAGACTTTTCATCTTTTTGTGGATGATCTACAACTGTATAGTTTTATCAGATGAGGAACTGAAAGCATAAATGCAAGAGGTGAAAAGTTTCTCAGGTGATCTAGGAATGTGATTTTGTGTCAAAAAATGTGAGAAGCAACCTTCAAAGCAGGAAAGCTACAGCACCAAGAAAATATCAGTCTGTGACAGGAATGTGATATGAAAGCACTTGATCAAGAGGGAGTGTATAAATATTTGGGAAGTGATGAAGGGTCAACAACAAAACATGAACAAATGTGAATAAAACTTAGTAAGGAATACTTTACAAGACTAAAATTAATACTGAAAACAGCCCTGACATCTAGGATCAAAGTCCAAGCTGTAAACCAATTTGTTCTTCCTGTTCTTAGTTACAGTTTTAGAGTGGTGGTGCAGTGGTAGTGTTGTTGCCTCACAGCAAGAGGTTGTCCCATTCGATTCTCGGCTGGAGTGTGGGGAGTGCCTTCTGTGTGGAGTCTGCATGTCCTCCCCGTGGTTGGGTGAGGCGTTCGAAAGACATGCGTAAATGGGTGTGCCTTTGTTGAAGGTTGAACGTCGAACTGGCACCTCGGCGTTCGTCAAAATATACTGCCAATCATTAGCAGACCGGAGTTTCGCTGTGGCGACCCCTGACCGGGAAAAGCTGAAAGACAACAACAACTATCTACAAATATGCTGGATCAGTTGGTCAGAAAAACAAGAAAAATGCTTCATTCTTATCAAATTATTTATAAAAATCAGTGTAGACCAAGATTATTTATTCCCCATTCCGAAGTATGGGCTTCCTTGAAATTGATTACATGTGTAGATCTGCAATTGTAGGACTGCATACATATCTGCTGACCTCACAAGATCCAAATGTAATGAACGTTTTAAGGAAAACAAGTCTAAGATGACTTCCCTGCTTAAGTTAGCAAAAGCATATCAGTGTTTAATGGGTTTGAAAATCAAACCAGAAGTAGATAAAAACCAGGCAGCAACTGAATGTGCCAAAAAAACAAAAGAATGAATATAAGGTGAAGGATCAGATGAGAAGGTAAGAAATGTGGAAAATGTATAAACTCCTAGAACAACCTCGTGTCAATTAGGATTTAATACATGAATGGTTAAGGAGAAATGAATTTAAGTCAAAAGATGAAAGGTTAATAATGGCAGCCCAGGATAGTGGAACATGTTGGTTTACAAAGTCTCTCAACATGTCAGAGAAACAGACAGATGCAAGTTTTGTAATGGAGAATTGTAAATAGTCCACATCTTGTTGCTGGGTGTGATATACTAATGGCAGAAGGCCTGTATACTGACCACCTGTCTCAGGCACTGCATCTTCCTCACCTCTAACTTCCTCAGCTACTCTGTTTTCAGTTTCTGTACCATACAAAAGTACTGGTAACACTACTCTTTGTTTACCTTACTTTTCAGTTTCTTTAGCATTCTTCTGTCATACACTACTCCTGACAATCTGTGCCAGTTGGCTTCAGCCCTTCAGATTTTTGGTTTGATAACCTCATTCAGACTGCCCTTCTCCTCATGTACCCCTCCTAGGTACTTTAAGCTGCTACCTTGTTTCACTATCTTCCCTCCTAACTAATTCTCAGCTTCTTCTGATTTCTTACATTTGTCGCCAATACGACTGTCGTATCTGTTCTCAGTTTCATCCTGTGTATTTTCAGTTTTGCATTCCATTCCCCTAAATTTGTTGATCTGCCTTCTCCTACTTATTTGCTAATGTTGTCCATCATCAGGATGTAAAGGAGTGCGGTCAGAGGTAAATGGTGATGCACACCCACTCCTACTGGGAACCCCTTTGTAAGCTTGAATACTGCTTTTACTTATGTTATCGAGTCCTTTTACATAGCCTGCACTAATTCTACCAATGTTTCTGGGACTTCAAATCTTTACCGGACTACCCAAATCAGCTCTCTTGAGACCTTGTCCTGAGTTGGTATATTTAATTTATGGGGGTGTGGGGAGCAGCACCCCTCATGTGGGGGGTGCAGAAACGTTGTAGAAAGTGTGTTTGTTAGTTTGTTGTTGTTGTAGGTGGAGATGATATTATTTACTTGTGCAATGTAGTTTTCAATGTTATGAAGCACACTTTCATGTTCTGAGTTTTCAATGTTTTGGGTTTTCAGAGTTTTGAATTTTCAATGTTATGGTCTCAATGTTATGAAATTCAACATTATGAAATGTCAATGTTATGAAGTAGACCCATATAAAATACACAACCATGCATGCATATGCACACACCTGAATGCTCATCAGTATATTTGTGTCTGAGTAAACTCACATACACATTCATGTATATATATATATATATATATATATATATATATATATATATATATATATACACACACACACACTTTCTCCAAGTTGGTGTGATCTTGGAGTTAGTACATAAAATAATTGGCATGTAATGGGGTGCAGTTTCCCTGACTGAGTATCATCGTGCAGAACACACTATTTTCTTACTGTTAGCAAACAGAAACGGCAAAACCACTGCACCAAAGTCCAGTCCTAACCCCATTTATATGTTTTTGTTGAAATAAATGCTTTTATTCTTATGCCGCGCTGGTCCTTTGCATGTCTATTTTCTGACTGTTGCCAAACACAAGCACAGGTGCTTATGCATGGTCAGCAAATTTTTAGCTATTGGGACTCAAATGGAGGTGTGTTTGCATGTGTGTGTGTGTGTGCATGTGTGCGTGTGTGTGTGTGTGTGTGTGTGTGTGTGTGTGTGTGTGTGTGTGTGTGTGTGTGTGTGTGTGTGTGTGTATGTTTACTGACAATAGTCATAACATCCAAATGTTGACTGACAAAATGTCGACCAGAAAAGGTCAACACACATGCACCAAGCAACAATCTCAGTGCATGTATAACAACATGTTAAAATAATAGATTAAAACATAGTTTTTTGCAGGGGGGAAGCCCCCCTGCACCTTCTGCTGATTTTATAGGTTCAAAGGTTGATAGGTAGGTACTAGGCTATCGGCCCAAGGGCCTACGGAAGCCTAGCCAGTAAGGTTTCATGGCTTACGCCACCCAAGAAAGTTATTTTCCTGTGCCACTGTCACGCAGAGACACAGAAGTGATCCCCGGGGTGTATTTCCTATTTCCCATCCACTCATCAAGATTTTTCTGGAAGAGTGCTAATGAAGAACTTTGCTTGACATAGATGGGTAGCTTGTTCCAGAGTATAGGAAGTCTCTGGGATAGAAATCTATCCCTCCAGCATGTCCTGTTTATTGTGGTGACAAGGTTTAGGTCCCTAGAGTGTGTAGCTCGGAGGGATTGGGATTTCTTTAGGTGTAGCATGTCCAACAGCTCTGGGTTTGACATAGCTTTATATGTTAGGCAGGGATCACCTTGGAGTAGGCGACATACTACGGAGTAAAGCTGGTATTTTTTGAGGCGGTCAGTGTAGGGGATTTGTTTGAGGCCAGTAATCCTCTTTGTGAGGTACTTCTGTGGCCTTTCCAGCTGCTGCAGATGTCTTGTGAGGTACATTCTAAAAGGGGCGTTATACTCTATAATGGATCTAATGAGTGACGAGTAGAGGGGAACAATGACCTCTTTTTTCCTGGATGAGAAGCCTTTTATGATGAGGTGTGACACATAGAAGGACTTCCTGACTACTGTGGCGATGTGACTATCAAAGGAGAGACTACTGTCCACCTGGGTCCCAAGGTCTCTAATCACACATTCGGTGTTAAGTAGATTGCTGTCTATGTTGTAGTTCATGGGTACAGAGTTTCTACCAAGAGGATGACACTGCACTTTTTGACATTGAGCTTGAGGCCATGGCTCTGACACCAGGCATCTGTCTCAATGAGGCCCTTCTGTAGGATGTCCATATCATTTGGGGACTCGACTATGGCTCCTAGTTTGCAGTCATCTGCAAACTTCATTAGCCAGAGGTCTTCTGTCTTAGCCTGTACTTCAGAGAAGTAGATACCAAATGGGATAGGTCCCAGGACGGAACCCTGTGGTACTCCACTTGTCACTGCTTTGAGGTCAGATTTGGAGTCTGCAACTTTTACAGTGTGGGTTCTGTCAGTGAGCCAGTTGGCAACCCATCTTGTGATGTAGGGATTTATATTTATTTTAGTGAGTTTAGCTATAATTCCAGAATGGGGGAATGGTGTCAAAAGCCTTGGCGAGGTCAAGATAGGCTGTGTGGACCACCTTACCCTCATCCACGGCTTTGGTGACTGCCTCAAAGAAGTCGATCAGGTTCAGGAGGCATGATCTGCCTTTCACAAATCCGAACTGGGTGGGATCCAGAGTTTGGAGGTTACCAATGTCTTTGTTTATGAGTTCCATGATGATACATTCCATGGCCTTGCAGACTAGGCTCATCAGGCTAATAGGTCGATAGTTCCCGGGATCAGTGGTGGCTCCTCCTTTGTGGAGTGGGATAACTGTTACTGTGCGTCATTCAGTGGGCACAAAGCCTGATGCAAGGCTATTATTGAACATGGTGCTTAATTGGGGAGCCAGTTCATTCTGAAGTTCATTTAAAATGCAGCCTGGGATGTTGTCCAGTCCCATGGATGCTGTGTTTTTGGCTTTAGAGAGTGCAGCTTTTACCTGCGTAGTTGTGATTACAGGGACTCTACATTCTTCCGGTATAGATATGGGCCAAAACTTTGAAATCACACAATGTTGGGGAAATGGCACATGTGTCAACCATCTGTGTAGCTAACTGTACAAATGTTGAATAGAGATAAAGTTAACATATTTCAGTATATGAATATATATATATATATATATATATATATATATATATATATATAAAAAACTATATATCTATATACATAATATATATATATATATATATATATATATATATATATATATATATACATATATATGTGTATATATATATATACATATATATGTGTATATATATATATACATATATGTGTGTGTGTGTGTATATATATATATCTATCTATATATATATATATATATATATATATATATATATATATATATATATATTACACACACACACACACACACAGATATAGATATAGATGTGTGATGGGTTTCACTTTCAAACCTCGAAATACTGAAATTGTCGAATTTCATTATCTTGAGATGACAATATCGGAATTTATCCCATGGGGGGTTATGGCCTTTTCCCCACTTTATTGTGATCTTGGAGTTGGTAAATATCGTTGGGGGGATGTGGGAGGCATAGTCCCCTACCTAGGTGGGTTTACAATGGTGTGGTATGTTGTTTGTAGTTTTGGGCAAGTGTTTACTTGCCTTGGGATACTTTACATGGTTTGTGTGTTTAACTAATGATATTTTCATCTGGAGATACTGAAATTTGACAATTTCAGTGTTTCAAGGTTTGAAAGTGAATCTGTGTGATGTACATAGATATTATTAAATATTCCGCACTTCATAGAATGCCCTCCCCAAAAAAATTATCATTTTTAAACCAAATTTAAAATAATCGAACTGTAAAAAAAAGCTAAAATTTGGAGGAGGGTAAGTTCCCCTGCTACCCCATACCCCTTTGTAATTATATATACCAGCTCTGAGATTGTAGAACAATGTGTTAAGGGCAAATTCCTAGATCCCACTGTAATACAATTTCATATGGAAAGCAGCCAGTAGGCTCCAAAACAAGAAAAATGAGCAATTGCTCTTATCAACTCCAACTCTCTCTCTCTCTCTCTACATATATATATATATATATATATATATATATATGCTCACACACAGACACACACACACACACACACACACACACACACACACACACACACACACACACACACACACACACACACACACGTGCAAGGGTATGTATGTGCATGTTTACATATATATTAGTCTGTGCTGATCTGTTAGCATGCATAAGGTTCAAAACACAGATGAGCATTGCCAACAGTCCCATGTATCACCTTACTAATGTGTGATAACTTGCCCATGCCCCTAACCTCAGCCTTAGCTTACCTTAGGAAAAACCCTTTCCATTACACTATCACTGCAGAACATAACGACCACGTGTTTATCATGACCTCTGCACAAGGTACTCTAAGCCTAACTAAGCCTAACCCTCAAATATTTGCACAGAGTCCTGCCCTTAATGCTGAATCTTTGGATGTATGTAAAAATGCAAACCCACACTTAATTTCCTCCTTCCCCACAAATGTGCACACACACACACACACACACACACACACACACACACACACACACACACACACACACACACACACACACACAACACACACGCACACGCACATGCACACACACACCACACCACACAAACATACACTCTCTCTCTCTCTCTCTCTCTCGGTCTTCCTCCTTTAGACATCTCCAACACTCAAGAAAGAGTACTTTTGATGAAATTCCCAAACACTTCAATCTAACAACAAAGTTACTATTCATCAGTGGTGTACCCTTAAAGATACAGGAGTAAGTCTGTATGCATACACACATATTTATGGATGTTTCTTAAAGATATATATATAAATTAATTTATATGCATATACACATACTTGTACACATCCCTTAAAGATACATAAATAAATCTAGGCATGTTATAGAATAGGCAGTTCACCAGCCTGTTTTATATCAATTTCTTCTCAGACAAGGCATCAAACAAGTATGAAGGATATATAATTTCACAGTAGAACATTTACAGAATAAACTCACGTTTGATGATTCAGTCACAAGTTTCGTAGGAAGAGGAGTTATATGGTTAATTATGTAGCTGTTATATAGCTATATGTGAGCAGCCATGAAACACTGTGTTAAGGGATAGGATAAGCAAAAAATTCTTCCTGTAGATAATATGACTTCTAATCCATGTAGTGCATTTTACAGCATGAGCATATAACATCTGCATGAACATCTGCCCCAACTATAGACCGAAGCGACAGCACATTATAAATCTCAAAGTGTAAACATCAAAAGTTCTATTTGATTTTCATTATAACCTAGTGGTGAAAAAGGACAAGAGTTTGTGTCTTTTATTTTATTTATTTATTTTATTTATTTTACATTTGTTGACCGGGAGAGTCCGACTGGATACATATCCATTTTCAGCAGAGGTCTGAGGAGAAAACCTCTACAGATAGAATAACAAGCAAGTATAAGATTTATATATAGCATGCAAATTTTCATTGGTAAACACAAGCTTCGTAGGAAGGTTACATAGTTATGAAGTTTAAAAACACAGTAGTTTGGATGAGACAAAACATAAATAAGTAGAGGTCAGGGTGAGATGTTAGGGTTATTTTTTGTGACTAGAAGTTGTGTTCAAGTTGGAATGTGTACACTTTCAGTCTGTTAAGGTGGATATTAGCAGGTGAAACAACATAGTTAGGTGGTAGGTTATAAGGAATAAGTGAGAAGGCAAGGACAAGTAAAGATGTAATAGAGCGAAAGAATAGTCTAGAGGTCTGTTAGAGAGTAACATAGTGGTGTTTTAGTGCCAGTATCTGAGTAGGAGCTAGTTAAGGAGCCTGATGAGGAGGTGGGATTAAGGGAAGCTAGAGCAAAAGAAAGTTACAATTCCTTATTAAAGGTATAGTTGGGACAGGGAGCAAGAGAATGGGGAATAGGGTGAGTGTGGTTGGGGAGGTCAACCTGGAGGGGAGCAGGGGCATATCCATGTGAATTTTAGATGTTCTTTGAGTAGTCTTTTAAATGTAACCTTTTTGTGTTGACGTTTTTAATGTACACTATGCAGATGAGAATTGCTTAACAGTAAGGACTATTTTCTTCACCTTGTTATACCGCATGGGCAATTACATGTTACAGAAGTGGAATCAGTGGGAATTAAACCCACATTTTCTGGACATGTCTTTTTAACTAATTTTAGCCTTAATATTTACTATGATATCATATCAAGCATATTATACTGACACTTCTGTCTTTGCAATTTAATATCTTGAATCTGTTCATATCTGAATTAACTACATGCTTTAGTTGGCAGTTACAGACTGATTCTCCTATATGGCTCAATAGAACAACAACCCTGCCAAAAATCTGTGGATATCCCCAAGAACGACCCCTACCACCTCAATGCAACCTGTATAAACACTAGTTTGGAGAGGCAACGGATAGTAAAAGATGTTTTTAACAACTCTGGTTTAGGAGACTGTATGGAAAGTTTCCAAAAAACAGCAAAGTCAATAAGCAAATGCGAGTCTTTTCCCAACAGGCTGTAGTTTGGCAGCATTAAAAAAGAATTATAATTTCTTTTATGCTTTTTATATGGATTCTGCTTCATAACATTTTACAAGCAATGAGGAACTGAATGAAAATAATTACATGTACTGTGCTTGCCTTTGTGCGGATTTACAACCACACACATGCACATTTCATTGACTAGTTTAAAACTGGGGAATGGGCTATCGGCACTCATTTGTATTTCACAGTTCCTGAAAAAATGTGCCTTGGTTTCTTTCATACCTGTTTGTACACCATCATTTAACAGATATAATAGAATTCTCTCCCAATTTCTTAAAAGAGTGCCATATTCCTCACTTGTACCTATGGTGCAAATGTTTTTCTGTGTGGGATAAAAAACAAGTTTATTAGAAAAAGTATGCATTCTAGTCAGCTCCATTAAACGTATATTACACAGATTCATAAGCTATCACTTTAATACCTACTCCACTGCATCTGGGGGACTAATTTCGAAGATGCAACCCTGTATGTATCATTTTCCATCTGACTCCAGTTAGGTAAATAACTCACAGTTTGTTCTGCTAGTTTAAAGTAACAATCCCTTTCATCCCCTACAGATGGAATTCTTCCTCCAAATATTACACTTCTAAGTGATTTAATAACTTTTCTAGACAACACGAAAGAGGAAACCTGAAGGTGTTGGGAATAGATCATATGCCACTTTGTCTCATTTTCTGTGGTGACATTCATTAGAAATCTGACTATACTTTTAATTTTTTATCTTTGCGGTGCAGATATTGTCAACCACACCTCAACCATCTGTCCCTGTCTTGTCATAGCAAAGAAAATGTTATTAAATTGCTTCTTCTTAACAGCAAAGATGGTGAATGCAGGCATTCCTTTAACTTGCAATGCATAATTTTTCATTTGCCATAAAGCATTTAGATTGTTGTGCTTACTGCAAAAATTAGAGATCTCTCTTCTCAAAACAAACAAAAAAAGGATAAAAATCAGTATATCATCTAGGTGTTGCACAAAGCATACCTTGTTTGGAGACACAACATATAAGAGGTTATGTAGCTGAATCCTTGGAAATTATAATGGATTATCAGTCTTCATAAAGGACATGAGCAGCTGTGTTGCTTGCCTTTTTATGGGAAGCACAATTATTTCTATGACATTTCCTGGGGTTATGGCTCTTCACAAGAAAGTGGAGGGCAGGATGAAATAAAGACATGCTGAATACAGGAAATACAAGGGAAGCTATTTTCATTTGTACGGTAATCACTGAGCTAACAGTTACTGCCTGCATGTCTCTATCAATCTGTGAAACAACATGTATTTGAATAACTTGTTATGTTTTATGATACCTGGAAACTGGTGTCCTTATAGAATTCTTCAAAAAATCTAAATAGTCTACATGGATTGTAAACTATGCATGGAATCTAGCTTAAAATACATTTTAATATGTTACTGTGTATCAGGCATAGATGTTTCTTATCAGTGTGAAGTCACAGTGGTCATCCACTTTGTTTTCCCTTTCTCCATCTTTCTGTGTTGTACATAATTGCACAATTTTATCAGGTCTACATAAAGTCTAATTCAGTGGTTTGTTTTGCACAGGTCACTAACATCACCTGTTAACAGCCTCTATGTATAGTAAACATGTCTAGAATCATTAGAGCCAAAAGAAGATACTGAAGTTGTAGACTAGCCACTCCAGCCAAGATCAGCATATCTGCCTTCACTTGGTTGACCAAATTTTGTAGAATATCGGGGCGGTGCAGTGGTGCAGTGGTGCAGTGGTGCAGCAGTTAATGATGTCACCTCACACCAAGAGTTTCTCTGGTGTGATTCTCAACTGTGGTGCCTTCTGTGTGGAGTCCGCATGTCCTACCTGCATTCATGTGGGTTTTCTCTGGGTGCTCCCGTTTCTTCTCACATTCCAGAGACATGCATCTGTAGTGTTTCTCCCCAGGCCTGCAGTGAAAATAGGCTCCATCCTAGTCGGACTTACCCAGTCAACAAATATTAAATAAATAAATAAATATCTAATTTGGATGTACTAAATGGCACCAGTCCTAACTGCTTTTTTATTGCACTTACTAATTATCATGTCCTGCTTTAACTCTGGATCATTTACCTTGTCATCTTATTATTATTAGGCACTGCATGCATCTTATCATTATGTATTGCATGCGTCTTATTATTATTAAGCATTGCATACATCTTATTAGTATTATGTACAGCATGCGTCTTATTATTATGCAATGCATGCATCTTATTATTATTATTATGCACTGCATGTATCTTATTACTATTATGCACTGTTTGCTTTCTCATTTAGTGTTCTGTGCACCCTCTTGCGAAACTTTCTCCCGGATTTACTAAACTTCCATGCAGGACTAGCTCAGTCCTGCATGGAAGCGCTCATTTAGGAGCAGGATGGTAGCGCACCATGCATATTAATAAGGCATGCTGCCCAAGCTCCTAGGCTTACACAAAATGCGTATGAGTGCACGGGGCGTGTCTGAGAGCAGAGCTCTCAGAATAAACATGCCCTTGCAATGTAAAACAGCAGAAAGTGGTAATGAGCTAGACTGCTCATAAGTGTCCGCATATCCCCACCAACAGTCCCCCATGTGTAGAACAGCAACAGTACATATAAAATAAATGAAGAAACCCTTTTATATATTTTTTTAAAAATCCAAGTACAGCTAACCATAGCTGCGTGGGTGTGCCCATCGCTTAGCTACGGTTAAAGCAGCTTAAAAGGCTGAAGAGGTTAACAAGGAAGATATATGCAAATGAAGCAGCACAGCAATAGTGTAGTGGGTAGAGCATTCGCCTAATGAGCAAGCATTCCAAGTTCAAGTCCCACTGCAGCACAGTTTATTTTACATGGCAAAGCACATTATAACCAACATTTTTGTTGCAAAACCCACTAAATAACATATAGTTATGAACTGGACTACTGCAGGAAATGCACATGTGAAGTGTCAGTGTCATAATGAATAAGGCACTAGTAAGCAGGTCTAAGCACAAATAAGCAGTAGTAAGCATATGTAAGCACTAGTAAGCATGTTTTAAGTGCATTTGCGTGGGGCTAAGCACTGCCTACACAGATTAAGCAATTTAGAAGCTAACTGAGTATAAGAAACTGTAACCGGAAGTTAGCAGTGCTTAACGCCATGCAAACCCATGCAAACCCACTTACAACAGCTTTAAAGTGCCTTAATCACTCTGTTTACAATGGCCCGTGTTCTGCCCAGCAACAAAATAAACAGCCTCTAGAAGCCGCAAACCCAGGACCGTGTTCACTAGAGTCACAGTAGTTAACCACTAAGCCATCACAGTAGTACATAAAATTGAGGTTTCAACAAACAAATCCTCACCATAGGAAAATCAAACTGAACATGTGAAAGGAATCTATATACAGTGTGATGTTGTATAACCTGCTACATAACATAAATACATGTGAAAGGAATCTATGTACAGTGTGATGTTGTATAACCTGCTACATAACATAAATATGTGAACTGGAGTACTGCACTAAGGGCAGATGTGAGGTGTTATTATAATAAAGTGTTGAAGTCCCCAGGACCCCATACAGTGTACGTCCACACGAATAATGGATACCAGACACATATCTATCATGCAACGAATAATAAATCAATGCCAAAAGGTAAATATAATGCAAATTATATATTAAGCAATGCTAAGCATAGCACAGCTCAGTTTAGTTGGTGTAAGCAATGTGTAGGCTGGCTAACTTAATCTACTTAGTGGTATACCCGGGAAAGCAATGCCAACATTAGGTATGTGGGTGTGCCCATAGCTTAGCCTTTTCAAAATGGTCCAATCATGGAAAAGTGAGAGAAATTGGGTGTATGTAATCCCCACAGGTGCGAATACTTCCCATAACTGGTTGCAGCTCCCTACTGTAGGCAGAATGGCTTGAGTTGGGGAAGGCACTCGATTTAGAGCACAGCACTGGGGCACCCAGGAGTCCAGATTCATGGTATGGCTCCTGGTAAAACACTATGAGCAGAGACTACTGCAGGGCCAGTACCAGGGCTCTCAGTATAAAGTGGAGGCCTGGGACAGTCTCACCCATGACCTCACCAGTGCCACTGGTATCCCCTGGACTGGTGAGCAGGTCAGGCATCACCATGCTGACCTGAAGTGGCTGAGGGGGGGATCTATTGGAACAGTGGATCTAAGAATCAAGGCAGATGGCTGATGCCCCAGCACTAAGTACTCATTCTACTACGTAGATAATGATTGCCTAGCTTGTGTATACTATGGATAGGTAATGGCTAAATATCACTGTATTTCCTCGACAGCAGCAGATGTGTGGGCTGCGAACCAGCAAACCCATGCTGCTAGGCTGCAAAGTCTGCATTGCGAGGCAGGTTAGAAATAATCTTGCATGTACTGTCATAAAAAGTAAATATAACAGTTCTAGAAAGTGTTGTACCAATATAAAAATGTATTGTGTATGGGATTACTGAATAAGCTAGACAATATAGCAGGAAGCTGTCGTATAGGTTGTGTGTAAATAAAGGTGTGATAACTTGTGAATAAAAGTATAACGCCTGGAGTGCTTGTGTACATTCTGCTTTCATATGTTGTTGTAGTGTTGTATTCTATAAATAGTACTGTTGTATTAAGCAGTGTTACCCACACTGTTGAACACAGATAAAATGTATAGGAAGTTCAGTATAACGATATTAGAAGTGCCAAGAGGTCAGTCATATTGTACAACTGAGAGAGACTTAGATAGAAAACATTGGAATGGTTCACACCAATTCCCTGATAGCACAGTGTGCTGTAATGTCAACTGTAATATTTTGCCACACAGCAGGGGGTTCAATCCTGGGAGTGGTGGTATGTTTACTTAGGCAGTACCTTTACTAGCTATCAATCCTTCCCTAGATCTAAACCAGCTAGCTCCCTTACATACTTACCTGCAATAATAGATCTGCCCACTAGGTGGCACCCTTATCCCATCCTTTATTTCCTGCTTATCCCTCTGCATTTCTACCATAATTGCAGTATATCTCTTAAGTCCTAAACCTGCTCTTATTTTCTCACTTACCATTTACTTCAACTGTCTACAACCACCTGTTTTTTTTCTCATAGACTTCTGTTTTATCTCTGATCTTTCCCACTCCTGACTTGCCTAACTTTCCTTCAGTTACTAGCATTGCTGATATCTTCTTCTCTAGCTTCTCCTTCACTTGTCTTACCAGCTCCGTTCGCCCTGCGGGCTCACTCCGCTCCCCTACCCTACCCCCAAATCCCACCCACCCCAGGGGTTCTACTCTTATACCATCTAACCACACCCCTTCCCTCTTCCACCAATCACAAACCCTTCACCATTGGCCACTTAACTCCAATTCCCTCCTTTCACTTACCACTTCCTATCTCTCCCACCACACCCAACACCTACTCCTTTCCACACCTAGTATACCTCCGAGCCTATAACAACAACCTAACAACTTACCCTTCCAGATGTATAAGCTACCCACCCCAGCCCTCTTACAGAGGTTACTCATACTTACACTTCTACCACCTCTAACTTTAGCTTACCTGCTAACCTCCTACGAACACCCATTACATCCACACTTCTCCACCTCTAAGCTATCTACCTCTCCTTCTCTACCTGTTTTTACTAACTATGTTAACATAACATCTACACCCAGCTATCTACTAGCAAAATACCATAGGATAGCCCACATTAGATATGACTCTCCCAATCCCAGAAAATCTCTACCTCTATATAGTAAATTCCCAAATCCTAGACTTCAAACACTACTGTTCTCTTTAAAAGATGGAGACATTCACCCAAACCCAGGCCCAACAACTGCTACTACCACCACTCAACTCCTCAACCCCAACCCCTATACTATCCATTCCCTTATCAAACCACCTAACTCACTCTTATTAGCTCACCTCAACATACGTAGCATTAATAACAAAGTTGCACAACTCCATGCTCTCTTGGAAGTCTACTCCTTTGACATTCTTTGTTTAACAGAAACTTGGTTAAAACCTGTAACTAAAGATAATGAAGTCATCCCGCCCGGTTATAATATTTTGCGACTTGACAGTGCAACCAAAAAGGGTGGTGGTGCAGCTATCCTATTTAAATCTGGGTTACAGATTACTACCTACGACTATAAACCACCTCAAGACTCCAACGCTGAAATTCTTATTACCAAGCTTCAACTTAACACATTCAAATCCATCTATATTATCTGTATCTATCTTCCTCCTGGTAATAACATTGCCACCATAGAAAATATCATTTGTTGGTTATCCCAAAATTTACTCCAAGAAACCATAATCCTAGGTGATTTTAACATTGACTGGAAGTGTTGTAGCAGTAGCCACCCTACCAGCCATATTAACCTTTTTGTTTTTTCTCAAACCCTTACCTCCCCTACCAGGATAAACAAGCCTAATAAGAAAGAAAGTACCTTAGATTGGATTCTCATAAATAACCATTCCCAGACATATGAAGCTGGAACCCTCCCTGATGATGTAAGTGACCACTCACTAACCTACATCATCAGGCTTAAATCCAATCTACCTAATCCAACCATATCTAGGACAATTAGAACCAAGAAAATTTTCAACCCTGATCTCTTCCAGAGAGAATAAAGAGCATGTAACTGGTCTCCCTTAAAATATCTCACACTGGAGGAAGCTGTTAATTACTTTAATTCTAACTTCCTAGCCACACTAGACCACCATGCACCAACCCGCTCTATTAGAATGAGAACTAAATCTGCCCCATGGCTTTCAAAAGAAACCAGGCAAAAAATCCATCTCAGAAATAAATACTGGAATAAATCTCATTTAACTAAAAAACCAGTAGACCAACAAAACTTCAGGCAGCTGAGAAATGAAACTAAAAATGCTATACTGTCTGACAAAACAAACTACTACCTACAATTCCAGCAGACTCACCATAATAAACCACAAAAGTTCTGGGCGAGTATTAATCAATTATTACACCCAGGTCAATCCATCACACCAAACCCGCAAGGCACAGACCGGTAGAATCCCATGCAGACTGATAATGCTTTTAATACCTTTTTCACTGAGGCCATTCAAACTCTTGCCAGTCAGTTATCTACTCAGAACTTAACTATATCCAACTCTAACTCTAACCCATCCCCTCCATTTCTCTTCCAACCAGTTTCAACAATATATATTCTTGCCCTTATCCAAAAACTGAAACCATGCACTCCTACAGCAGACCAACTAACTGCAGAATATCTGCAAAAGGAAGCCAAATCCTTCACCTATCCCATTTCCATTCTCATCAATAGAACCATCAGTGAAGGACACATCCCCAAAAATCTGGAAAGTATCCCATATTATTCCCCTTCACAAGGGTGGGAACTCTACTGAGCTCTCCAATTACCGTCCCATAGCCCTACTTTCTCCCTTAGCAAAGATCATGGAAAAATGCCTCCACAGACAATTCCTAGACCACCTAATCCAAAATAACTTACTTTCAAACTCTCAACATGGCTGCAGACCTTGCCACAGCACTACTACTGTCCTCCTTTCCTTTACTGACTGTATTAACAAAAAATGTAACCTCAATATGCTTTCCTCTGCACTGTTTATAGATCTGTCTAAGGCATTCGATATGGTAAATCACCAGATACTTATAAATATCCTCAAATCCATGTCACTAGATGCACTAGCTATAAAATGGTTCCAGTCCTACTTAGATAACAGACAACAAGCTGTACTTTGGCATAACATTCTATCTACCCATCTGCCCATTAACATTGGTGTTCCTCAATGGTCCATATTAGGACCTCTCCTGTTTTCTATATTTATCAACGACCTTCACCTAGCAATCCCCCAAGCTACATGCATACAATATGCAGATGATTCCACACTTATATGCTCAGCCACATCTATATCTGAACTTCACTTCCTTACCCAAAATGTGTTTAATAAAGTTGAACAATGGTTTACACAGCACTGTCTCCTTCTGAACCCCCAAAAAACTAAACTCCTCCTTTTTACTCCTAGTTGTAAGTCCCCCCAATAGACTTCACAGTAATATCCAATAATGGTACTCTCATATCCCCAGATCCAACAACCAAACTACTAAGTACCACCATAGATAACAACCTTAACTTCAACACCCATATTAACAAAACTCTAAAATCTGTTAATAGAAAACTAGGCTCTCTCTACAGGATCAAACCCTTCATCTCTCCTGCAGCTAGAATAACTATTGCTCACACCCATCTAATTTCTACTCTCCTCTATGCCTCACCCATATATACTAATCTCTCTAAAAACAACCTTAATAAAATGGAAAACTCCTACAATAACATAGCCAGATTTGCTACAGGTAACCCTTTCAGAAACCACCACTGTTTTAATCTAAAGCAGCTAGGATTGCTTGAATTACAAAATCAGCTTAAATTCCACCAACTGACCATTGCCCATAAAACCCTTTACTAACTTACAAATTCCCCTATACTATCTACCCTCATTACCCCCTACAACAATCTAAAGACCTTACGATCGTCACATAAACTTCTTGTAAATATTTGTAAATCAAACAACAGGGCTGGGGAGTCTCTTTTCTCTAATACTGTTGGAAAATCCTGGAATCTTCTTCCTAACAAACTTTCCTCTCTTCCCTCTATATCACTCTTTAAAACCAAATTGAAACTTTTCCTCAGAACACACTGGTTGTGCCCCTGTACTAAACCTGACTGATCAACTAGCTCTTCTTACTTGGTTCAACCTACTCTCCTCTTCTCAGTAATCAAGTTCCTTTTCTTAATAACAACTTTCCTTGTCCTTCTATACTACTACTTACATCTTCAGAATCTCATTAAGGAGACTACTTTTACTAACATATTGTATAATTTCAGCTCCTACTTTTTCTTTATGACTACTTGTATACTAATATATTGTATAGTTCAGCTGCCATCTTTTTTTATGATATATTGCAACTACATTTTGTATTGTACTAATTGTATCTGTATATTTTGCACTATGTTATGAACAAATTAACTCTTTGATTATTCTCTGTACTGCACCTGCAATGTTCATTGTATACATTAATTTTTGTATATGTGATATTGTTTGTTTACTCGGAGCTTATCTCCCCGGGCCTCTACTGAAAAGGGACATATATCCAGTTAGACTAGCCTGGTCAACAAATGTAAAATAAATAAATAAAAAATAAATATTGTATGCATAATCATACCCCACAACTGTACAGATTTGTGAGAATGTTCATACAGAAATCTGTATGCATAACTAGACCCAACAACTGTATGGAATTTGCTAGAATGTTCAAATAGTAAGCTGTAAGCATAATCATAACTATCAACTGTACAGACTGTGGAAGAATGTTCAGGTAGTAAGCTGCATGCATAGTCATACCCCTCAACTGTTCTGACCTGTCCAACATGTCCAGATAAATGGCTCAAATCTGCTGCCCGGTAACCTGTTCCCCTGACAAATCAGTGTGATCATCCAAGAAATGTATGAAGCTTTTACATGACATATAACTGATAGTCATACCTGTACATTGTCAGAGAATGTATATGAAAACAAACATGTCATAGTAGCATCTCACCCAAATTGTATGACAGCAATTCTTAAAATAAGTCACATTAACACCTGCATCCTGTCAAGCCATGACCATAGTGTATGCAATAACAGATTGTTAGGTATGTGTATATCATCAACATGGAATCTGGGAGTATGTGTAGGAATTGTCCAGTAGTGTTAACAAAGATTTTCTCCACAGCTATAACAGGTAAGAGGTGTAGACTGTAGTTACAACAGAGTTCACTCATATACTTGTATACAAGCATGGAATCTGGGAGTATGTGTAGAAATTGTCAGGTAGTGTTAACAATGATTTCCTCAACAGCTATAACAAGTAAGAGGTGTAGACTATACAGAGGACACAGTCCACATAGATACTAATCTACAAACATACTACTGTACAAAGTAAGGACATTGAGTAGTGTAATAATACATGTAACGGACAGATCACTGCAGTGACTAAGAAAGTTGTGAAAACTACAGGGATATATTAGTTGACCTCTCTCTCTCACCCCCCACCATATGTGCAACATATACATATACATACATACATATAACCTAATACACACCTCAATGGGTACGTGTACACTCCAAACTTTTGTTGGGACATATGTCCTATTGGTTTATAAATATTCACATTTGGTTCTATGCATGTGCCATGCTAAAATACTCCCATATTGGTGGCTTGTTGCCATCAATGACACCTGCATGCTGCTTAATGGCCACTGTTGTCAAATATTTGCATGCGTTCTGCTCACTCTGCAACTGTTGTAAATCTGTTGTCTTGGGTTAATGGGAATACCTACGCATGCTGTTATAACTAATCCTGAATGCTGTTGACTTTTACTAACTAATATCTGTTTTAAAACTGCAACACCATAGCTTGTATGGGAAGGCCGGTCCCAGCGGACCCACCTGTCCCACTTCAGCTGGCTATGGCACCGGGCACCAGTACATCTGTGGCCCAGCCTGGGACCTCCTCCTCTGTTGGCCCTGCACTACCTTTGTGTAGAACCACCACAGGGGATACGGCTCGTCCCCCCCTGGGAGCGGAAGCAGAGAGGTACCTGCCATCAGGTCTGGGCCGTGGTGCGTAGAGAGCTCACAAGGAGATTCAAGACCAGCTACGCCAGCTTGAGGGCTGTGTGGCGCAATTAGAGGGTGAGCCTGCCCCTCCTACCCTGCCCCCAGCGCAGCCACCTTTGGGGATATGAAGGTGCAGTGGTGACTGCCCATGGTTGGGGACATCAGTTCCACTGTTTCCATTTGGGGGCTCATGGGCTTGCGACTTCCAGACAACCCTCTCCATCCAAGGTGTTTAACCCCCATATGTGTCATATACTGCCCCTGTACGCCTCTTGTTGGTCTTGTCTGGTAACCTACCCAACCTACCTCCCCAAATATACTTACTACTCCTCCCCAACATCCCACTCTCACTTGAAAAAAAAAGGGCAATCTGTTTCCACAAAAAAATCATGCCCCATACATAGCTGTCCATTTCGCACACATGTCCACTGGACACATGTAATCCAGTCTAATTGGCATCACAACAAATTATTGTTATCCTCACCCCCACCCAGGGGTTTGAGTGTCCAAATCTACCTCCAAATTCAGTGTATATGCACACTTGTTGCTGTAGAAGAAATGGGCAGCTATGGACCTTCCCTACACCCTTCCTGCACATCTCTGGCTATTTTCCCTACTGTCTTTCCCTCTTTGTGCCCCTTTTTTCACCACTTTCCTACCAACCCCTGTTTCTTTTCTTTTAAAGAAATTAGCGTGGGGGTAAGCGGGAGTAAGCACTTTTAAGCAGCAGTAAGCAGGTTTAAGCCTGTTTGTGTGGGGGTAAGCTATGCCTACACAGATTAAGCAATTTAGAAGCTAACTGAGTGTACGAAGTTAGCAGTGCTTACCTCCGCACAAACCTGCGCAAGCCTGCTTACAACTGCTTTAAAGTGCCTTAATCACTCTGTATCCAATGGCCTGTGTTCTGCCCAGCAACAAAATAAACAGCCTCTACAAGGCTCAAACCCAGGACCCTGCACACCATACACAAAGTTATTTACCACTAAGCCATGTCAGATATATTTAAGTCTGCTGTTTTCAGAAACATAACATCCAGCCCAGTCATGCAATAGAACAGATAATGTATACCAAAATATTTAGAAATATATACATATATATATATAAATATATATGAACATATATACATGCAAATGCCTACATCTACAGATATATATGTCAACACCTATATGTCTACATATACAACAGCAAGTTACATATATGTATGCAGATATATATCTCTGTAGGTATATACAGGCATAGTTATAAATATGTAAGCAAATATATATACCTATATAGGTATATATGGCCATATATCTGTAGATAGCAATGGTAGATTAACAGAAACATATATGTCCACATGCACCATTAATGGGGTTGAGACCCCAAACAATATACGTCTTGTATGAACTGGCAGATCCCATAACCAGGACCTGACATGACATGGACACATGATGTTAACAGTGCTACATCCCACCTGTATAATGTCAGGCTGGTATTCATAACATATCATGCAGTACAGTCTGGCTCACAAAAGATATTTAAAATGTGGAAGCTATCAACATCCCCAGGATACATATAAACATTCACATATATGCAGACATAGATATACATACACACACACATATATATATATATATATATATATATATATATATATATATATATATATATATATATATATACAGATATATAGATATACATGTGGCTACACATACACATGCAGAGATATGTACAGTAAGATACTTATGTAGTAGGCACACCCAATATGGTACACCCACTATGCCTGCAGTTAACACCCTAGCAACTAGACCATGGATGACCCACTCATACTGCAACATATACCCACAGAGAGGTCATAGGATAAACACCACACACAGGTTTGCAGAAATGGAATACCTTTATTTGTGTACTATTACAGTAGTATATGTCATGTCATACAGCTGTTCAGACACTGACATCCATATCAACAGAGTAATGCAACTGTGAAACAGTTATACTAATACAGTAGTTTGTAAAGGTCCACAACTGTTGCTGTCCAGGCCAAGCCCTTCAAATCGTACATTAGTAAAGACAGACTGGGGCACAGGATACCACACAATCAACAGTAAGTGATGCAGGTATATAGTCCAACAGCCTCTGTCTACTCTCTGTACACAATTGCTAGGTGGTAAAGACTTCAGTTGACCAAATGGGATGTAACTGTTACATAACAAGGCATAACTGACCCCATCACAGGCACACTGGCAAACAACAGTCTGTATGGTAGGAGGCAGTAGGCCTGCAGTAACCCACTTTATGTAAGCAATGTCAATATAAGTGACATGTATGCTACTGTACATCCAGATACCTTAAGGCAGCTCACCCCTGATACCCCCACATGTTGTAACAGCCTAGGTTATGTATGGTGCAACCCCCCAGACTCAATAATACAGTGCCATATACCACTGTTACATACAGTGGCCTCTGGAGTGCATATGGTCACACATGTATTGTGTAGGTGAAGCCCACACATATATGGCTGGGATGGCCCCAGCCCCACTGTATGTGTGGGGGATACAACAGCAGTGGACTGCTGGCAGGCATGGCAGAGTGGTATACATATATGTGCATATGTATTTCTATCTGTATATGTGTAAACATATACTGCTCTGTATATGTATATATCTGGTTGTATATATCCATATCTATGTACACATACACACCCATCTATATATGTCTATATGTACATGTGTAATTATCTATATAGATATCTGGATAATGATATGTGCATATATAGTCACCATATGTCCTGAACATGGGGTGTAGCCCTACCTCAGCCCCTATAGTTCTACCTTTGTAGTGGAAGGGGATGTCAGTCATGTATAGGAGGTATATTAGCAGATTATTGCTACTGTAATATGGATTGTCTTCACAGACATGGTGTGTGTGGGAGGTCACATCTGCTTTTCACATGTGCACCTTTGGCTACTGACAGACATTCTAAGGACATCATAGTACAGTACTGCTGCACATAATGCTCCTGTGGACTACAGCAGGGATACTGGCCAACCGATGTGGACATTCTGACATACTCTGTACAGTCCAGAGGTATACACAGAACCCCTTAGTGCAGAACATGTGGACCAAGCCTGACAATATGGATGTTAACAGCCATGTAGATGGGTATAACACATAATGACTGGTATACATTTGCTCCATGGGTTATGCATTCACACACCTCTGTCTGTCCTGACACATAATAACTGCTGGTACAGAAGTGCCATGGCCACATACTACCCACTAGATATTGACATACATCTGTACAGCATCCCACCACTCTTTCTGACATACATGACTGTTAAGGGAGGCCCGGCAGCAGTACATCTGGAAAGTATCTGGACATGACACCTCACTGGGTAAGTACACTAAGCTGCTAAGCATGTAACAAAGCACTGTGCAGGCTACAGGCAGATTGGTTCAACACTGGCCTACATCTCCTATGAGAAAATGCAAATGTACCTGCATATATAGCAGGCTCTACAGGCATGTCACAGCACAGGTTAAGATACACCTCTGTGAAAGTGCATAACTACAACCAATGTGAACATTGCCACAGCCACATATGGTAAGCTAACATAATATTACAGTATATGGACCATCTGTTCAACACTACCCTCATATGTACCACTCACACACTAACCTATATATACTGGGCCACTACACAGTGTGGACTGATTCCATCTGTGGTATGGGACATGTGTGTGTATGGCCCTACAAACATGCAAGCGAATATGGTAACATACAGTGGAGCAGCATGTAACATCAGATAGGACGGGACCTAGGATAATGACATCTACCACAGTCTGTACACAGGCCAAGGTACATATTAACGATACACACACTGTCGGCATTCACCATAAATACACAGATCTCAGTACTGCACAAACAACCACAGAATGTCCAGGTCATGTTATCAAATATAACCAAGACTGTACATAACATGTATAGCAGTCTGTCTCACTGGCTTGTTATCAGATATGATGACACTAATGATGGTGTACAGCACATTTGCACCTCTTAATGCACAACATATGTACAAAGGTTGACAGAGTTTTGGCTGGAAGCACATACACAGGGTCAATATTGACATGTTGCTGTGATAACCTCATACATTTACTGTTGCAACAGGGTTTGTTGCAACATATGTCCTATGAGGGGATATGAGGTCAGTAACTATCATGGCTTTCACCATCTACAGACTGAAATCCTCACACTACCTTCTGCAGTTCACAGATAGATGTTCTGTGGGTAACACATGAAACCAAAGGCACAACACACTGCCCAGTCTGCAGATGACCCTGCAGATGGGGATTCCTCATAAACATAGAACTGACATGGCAGGTATTAAAACATGTAGGACAGCCATATCCACACACACACTGTTAAACCAACATTACTCCAAATGCAGTATAGTAGCACTTACAGTCTGTAGTCAGGTCAGGCACACCCCCCTCCTGTGTGTTGCCCAGTTTCCACAGTGTTTGTTGTTAGAGGTAAATCCCCAATCCATCCGAGATGCTGTTTGCCAAACAACAGATCTAGTTCCTGCTCACAGTGAATGAAATGGCCTAACACCAGCATGATGTTCCTAGATATTGGAGTGTGTTTCCACACAATTGGCTATGGGAATGTTATCACTGCTATTCCACATGCAATCAGGTAGGGAAGGGCTGCAATTCGTGCAGAGGCCATCAGCTGATCATGAGCATCACTTAACATGCATATGCTGCTGCCTAAGAAAAGCAGCTGTAGGTCTCCACATCCATCAATGAGGGAGTGAGAAAGGCAGACAGAGGCATTGATAAGTCAGGGAGGGTGGGAGAGTAAAGCCTAAGCATGTTTGTGTTACACACCTACCAGCACAGGGTATCAAAGCCCTGATGACTAGGTAGTGCTATCGCAGTCCTATTCAATTATTGGATGTGCCACATAGGTCACCTGCTGTGGAGTCCTCAGAAAATATATGTGATGGTGAGTGACATCTGCAACAGGGATAAGGTAGCTATACGGTAGGCGAGGTACACGTGCCTGTCAGCATGAACAGGTGCCAGCATCAACACAGCCTCACTCTCACAGGGACACACACATTGGCACACTTGGCAGGACCAGGGAGATACAGCTCACCACTAGTGACATTGCCACAACACATTACTATGCAGGTATCACATGCACCACACGGGTCATATGGATGTTATATGGGCAAAAGGTATTGGGAGGTGTCTGGCATCCGACAGCATGCTTCAGTATGCCACTGGGGTTTGCAGTGAGTGTGGATGTGATCATACGCATCAGACGACACACACAGAAACACACAGGGTGCCAGTAGTGACATGCATGGGTGTATTTATGCACAGGTATGTGGTCGTCGACTGTGCAAGATGGCTATACAAGGCTAGGTGATGGGTATACCTTGCATTGTGGCTCAGGGCTGTAGTTTCTGCATTTGCCCACACAGGTGGGTATTGTATCCACCATCCAGTCACCTGGGTGGCTATTGTGTGTTTACAATGCTGTGCATCACTTGCCATGTATGTGTTCCGTTGTCCATGACATGGACAGTGTCTGGGATGTGCTCACCTCCCACTTGCATGTACAGTGACATGTGGAACTGTACCTGGGATGTTGGGCCCATGTTGTGTGCACAGATTATCATCAGATGTGCCAGTCTTGGCCACCTGTGGCAGGAACTGGTAATGGGAAGCAGGCTACCCCTGCATCTATATTGATAGCATGCTAATGACATTCTTTGGTGTCAGTGACATCTATCCATACAGGGCATGTATTCAGGCATGGTATGTCCTTTGTGGGTCACATGTGATGGCACCACAGGTGTTGCAGGTGTCCAGTGGGGAACATGGGGAAGATGGACTGTCTGCATGTAGGTGCCTATTGGACAGATGGACAGGGTGCCATGCCCTCTGTAGGCCACTGAATTCACTCCATAGTTACTATCAGTGGCCAATATTCAGTGTACTACACGCATATTGGCTGTTGCCTAGGCATGTGTGTGTGTGTATGAGACATGGGTTGAGAGTGTGCTCTGAGTAATACTGGGGTTGCTAACTGTGATTGCCTGGCCTTGATGTCACATGTATGGGTATGGATTTGCATCCCAGTCTCTTGGATATTTCACATCTGTTATTCCTGTACAGTGGACATTGTGATATATGCTAGGGCCACCATATAAACAATTTGCAAAACCTGCTCCACATTGGGTCCAGGTGTCACACACTCATACCTCCACACAGGATATGAATTACAAACACACACACACACACACACACACACACACACACACACACACACACACACACACACACACACACACACACAGACACACACATACACAAACACCTCGCATGTCTGGGTCTAGAATCCCTACCTAACTAGTTTATTACATTACAGCATTACGTAGGTATAGTACATGCCACAGAGATTACTGAGTACTCCTTCCCCAAAGGTGTATATCACATTGGCTGACATCAGCAGGATTGCCAAAGTAGGGCATTTGACATGTACTGAGTGTGACTAACCTAAAATGCATTGCTCCCTACACAGACATTGGAACACACACAAAACATCCACAACTGATTTATGTGGGTATAAAACCCCTAACAAAGGTCTATATCACACTACAGCATGGAGCTCTTGTAGGACACACCACAGGGATTACTGGCTAGCTCCTTTCCCAAAGGTGTATTTCACAATGAATGACATCAGCAGGATTGGCAAAGTAGGGCATTTGAAATGTGCTGAGTGAATCTAGCCTCTACTGCATTGCTCCCTACACAGACATTGAAACACACACAAAACATCCAGAACTGCCATGGGTGGGAATAGAACCCTACCAGAGTTCTAAATCACATTACAGCAGTACACAGTTATGGCAAGCGTTACAGAGATTATTGGGCTACAACCTTCCCAGAGGTGTATTTCTGGGTGGATGACATCAGCAGCCCTGACAAAGTTGAGCATTTAACTTATAGGGAGTGTGACTACCCTAAAAAAACATTGCTTCCTACACAGACACACACTTGCCATGTCTGGGATTAGAAGACCTACCTACTTTATCACACTACAGCAGTATGCAGTTACAGGACACGCTGTGGAGTTCACTGGGTTGCAATCTTCCTAGAGGTGTATTTCTAGGTGGATGACATCAGCAGCCTTACCAGAGTAGAGTAATTAAATTGTAGGGGGTGTGACTACCCTAAAAAGCATTGCTTTCTACGCAGACAGAGTCAGACAGTCAAACACACAGTTGCCAAGGCTGGGGTTAGAACTCCTACCTAACTACTTTATCACACTACAGCAGTACACCACAACAGGACACGCTACAGAAATTACTGGAATACAACTTTCCCAGAGGTGTATTTCTAGGTGGATGACATCAGCAGCCTTACCAAGGTAGAGCATTTAAATTGTAGGGGGTGTGACTACCCTGAAACGCATTGCTTTCTACACAGAGCTACGGAAATTACTGAGAAACAACCTTCCCAGAGATGTATTTCTAGGTGGATGACATAAGCAGCCTTACCAAAGTAGACCGTTTAACTTGTAGGGGGTGTGCCTACCCTAGAAAGCATTGCCTTCTACACACAGAGAGACACACACACAGTTGCCAAGGTTGGGGTTAAAACTTCTACCTAATTAGTTTTTCACAGTACAGCAGTACACAGTTACGGCATGTACTATGAATGTTACTGGGATGCAACCTTCCCAGGGATGTATTTCTAGGTGGATGACATCAGTGGCCTTACCAAAGTAGAGCATTTCAATTGTAGGGAATGTGACTACCCTAAAAAACATTGCTCTCTACACAGACAGAGTCAGACAGACACACACACAGTTGCCAAGGCTGGGGTTAGAACTCCTACCTAACTAGTTTATCACACTACAGCAGTCATGGGATGCTCTGTGGAGATTACTTGGATACAGTTCTCCCAAAGGTGGATTTCACAGTGGATGACCTCAGCAGGCTTGTCATAGTGGGGCTATGGGGAGGGCAGTGTGTGTGCATGGGTCATAACCCATTCATCTAGGGGTTGACATGCCACATATGGGCACAACCTGGGTCATATTTCACAGGTACATGTATACAGCTGCTAGATGACTACTTCCTTGAACAGTCATGTTGCAGAGCTGGCACATGCACCACATACTCTGTAATGCTGACAGATACCGGTGACTAGTATCTGCAGTGAGTGACATCTGACCCTCATTTGGTTATGGCACTTTGCCTGTATGCTGAGTGGGACAGGACTGGATGGCTCCTTGTCACAGTCACCCTCTTCCACACATCTATGTATGTCTACCTTTGGCTTATTATAGTGTGTTGTCCTTACATATATGCCTGTATTCCTATCCACTGAGTGTGCAAAGCATGAGTGGTGCATACTGAGGAGTGCCTGCATTAACATCTGCAGCTGTCAGATATGTCTGGTCCACTGGTGATTGCAGACATGGCCTTCATGTGTTTGTGTGTGAGCATGCCCAGTATGACCTTTCAGTATGTTGTTGACTGACATTGTCTTCATTTCTCTAAGTGTGTGGGCATGCCCAGTATGGCTGTCTGTTTTGAATATGTGGATTGAGTCCAGGTCATTTGTACTGCAGTGCTGACCTTTGTGTTGTACACCTAGAGGTAGCATGCTGTCTCTGCAGGGTATCCGTCAATCATTTGGCATGGACTGTTACTACATTTCTGCATTTCTGCATTTCTACATTTCTGCATTTCTACGTAGGATGGGGGGCACACCTGACTATTTCTACATTTTTACACAGGATTGTGGCGGGGGGCACACCTGACTGTTACTATATTTGTACGTAGGATGGGGGTGCACACCTGACTATTTCTACATTTCTACACAGGATTGGGGGGCACACCTGACTGTGACTACATTTCTACATAGGATGGGGGGCACACCTGACACTTGTACACATTTGCTAGGACTGCACTGGTATGTCAGTACTCCATTTCAGTCTATTGTCTTACCTATCATGCTGACTAGAGGGATACCAGTGTACTACATATCTTAGCTTTTAATTACCTACATATTCGTTTCTGACTTCCTACCCTTCAGAACTGACATCCCACTGCCTGACCTACTGTAGTCTGTCTGTGTAGGCCTGGGGGGGGGGGGTTACCCACAGGCCTCATTCAGAGGCCATAGCATGGCCTTTGTTTGTGTTTGTCTACACCTGTCCTTCTGGCTGTGACAGTTTTTGGGTATGTGACGCCCTCTGAATGGCATGTGTGAGTCACTGAACTTGTGGGTGTCCCAGTGTTGAGGGTGGTGCTGCAGGGCTGCCTATGTCAGATGCACATAGTACACTCCCTACACATGGTTAGGCACAGGTAGTGCAATGTTTGGCATCCCTTTTACTGTATGTGAGAGTCAGAGAGAGGTGTTATTCCCTGGGTCCCTCCTGTGTTAGTGTATGTGCTATGCGTTGCCTCTTTGCCAAGGCCAGAGCATACTGGGCACACCTCCTTCTGCCTACTGGGGCAGGCTCAGGTTGTTCTGCCTCCAAGTCACTCTGTGGCTGTGCAGGCCTTGGCAATGGTGGGGGGCTGTGTGGCCCTAACCCGTGCTGTTTTTGCTGTAGCTGTTTCCACAAAATCATATTGTGTAGCATGGCGCATACAAGGACAATTTGGGTACATGTAGCAGGTGAGTACTGCAAGGTTCCACCAGATTCACAAGACATCTGCAACAGCTGGAAAGGCCACAGAAATACCTCACTAAATGAATCACAGGCCTAAAGCAGATGCCATATGCTGACCATCTCAAAAAACTCCAGCTATACTCTGTGGCATATTGTCTACTCAGAGGCGATCTCTGCTTAACATACAAGGCCATGTCAAACCCTGAGCTGTTGGACATGCTCCACTTAAAGAAATCCCAATCCCTCAGAGCCACATGCTCCAGGGATCTAAACCTTGTCATCACAATGAACAAAACATGCTGGAAGGATTGGTTCCTGACACAGAGACTCCCCATACTCTGGAATAGACTGCCCATACATGTCAAGCAGAGCACCACACTGGCCTTCTTCAAAAGGAACCTTGATGATTGGATGGGAGATAGGAAATTCACCCCGGGGATCATGTCAATCACCCTGCTAGACAGAGGCCCAGAGAAGTAAATATTGTGGGAAGAAATATCCAGAGAATTGTTATGGCTAGGCTTGCATAGGCCCTAGGGCCGATAGCCTAGTACCAACCTATGAACCTATGAACCTATGTGTCCAGGCACCGAAACTGTGACTTGAGCATCCCAAACAGACACTCTGCTATAATTCTGGTCTGTGCGTGTGCCTCATTATGGTGTTCTTGTTCGGGTGTGTATACATTTCTGATGGGTGTCATCAGCCACGACTCCAGTGCGTATCCAGCATCCCCCACTAGGTGACCATGAGGGATGTCCCCACTGGCAAATCTCTGGTACAGCTGCATCAGATGCCAGATGTGGTAATCATGATAGCTTCCAGGGCAGCCAGCACACACATTCATTATTATGCCCTGGGCATTGCACACAACCTGGCAGTTGATGGAGGGGAAGCCCTTGCGGTTAATGCAGATCCTTCCCCGCTCACCAGATGGTGCTTTTAATGCGTATGTGCGTGCAGTCTATAGCACTCACTACCTCAGGGTATTCTGCTATTTGGTGGAACAGTTACATATTGCTGGCCAACGCCTCATGGGTGTTGGGGAAATATATGTGCTCACAGACGTGCTGATATGGCATCCAGGAACTGGTGGAGTACCCTGGATGCTGATGCCTGTGAAATCCCCATCATATTTCCAGTTGGCCTTTGGAAGGTACCTGTAGCTAGTATTCTTAGGCCTACACACACTGGGATGGGTTCCCTTTTGTTAGTTCTGTGTGTCAGGTGTGGCCGGCACAGCTCAACAATTTGCTGTAGGAGGTTCCTGTCCACCCTATAGCGCCCCACTATCTCCAGCTCATGTAGCCCCTGGTAGGTTACCCTGGGTCTGTACACTCTTCTCCATCTCCTCACTGTGGGTTGGTGGACAGCATTCATATCCACACCACCCTCAGCCGCTTCCACAAGTTGTTGTATGATAGCTATTGCAGCCCCTATCATTTTGCTGTATTGATTGTTAAAAGTTCCCCGCTTCTTTACACCGGTGGTGTAGAGTGTAGGAATAACCAGAGGGGAAGGTGTTTGCATACTTTATAGTAGTGTTCTGGGCTGGGCTGGTCTGCTGCCTGTGTAACTGGCTGATTCTGATACATTTCACCTGCCAGCTAAGCTAGTTCTTGATTACCTTCCTACTGCTGTTTTCCCTTCCTATTGCCTTCCTGTTTAAGCCCGTGTGCATGCCACCCAAACAGAGTGCTCAAATGTGCATGCTGCTGTTATTTCCTGGTTTAACATCTTTTTTCTTCCTGTAAAACCCAGTGCACAGCTCGCACACCCGTGTAAGCTTTGTACAGAGTGCTAAGCAGGTTTAGACACACCCCCTAGCTTAGCTGTGCTAAGCTAGGAGCAATCCCGAGCCACAGGGCTCCAATCCGCTTACAGTATGCCTGACACACACCCCCATGATGTCACCTAACTCCTAGGCTTGCACCAGGCTATTCCTACTCTTACACTGTTGGGACCTGACTCACATGCTGGGGAAAACTGGGGTTCACTATCCTTCCCCTCATTTCCATAGGATTGCCTGCTAATGCATAATTATGTCTCACACTGAGCCTCCCCCCTTAGCAACCACTACTCACTGGCCAGGTTGTCTTCTGCCTGTCATTGACTTGCATGGCAGAATGGAGATTTTAGTTAGACTGCTTATTTTATGTTTATTTTATTATTACCCCTGGTCCCATTTGCGTGCCACTGCCCTACGCTTAAACAGCCGCGATCGGCTAAAAAAAAAATAAAAGTTGATTTTTTTGTTTGCAATGCCAATGGCCTTATACTTGGCCATTGGCATGCTTACTACATGATATGCAACCTTTATTAAGGGCTGTCACAGCTCCGTTTTGGATTTTGCAGAAATGCACTCGGTTACTAACCGAGTGCATTTCTACAGATAGCACTAGTCCTGCACGGACTGTTGCAAGATTCCTGGATTGCAAAATCACCTCATTTGCATAGATTTCTCCTGAAAATGGGGTGATTTGCATACCAGGGCTTAGTCCATGCAGGGTTAGTGCAGGAGCGCTCGTGCACGCCCCTGCAGGCTGTTCCTGGATCGCACGGCAGACATATTGCCTGCTTGAGCTGCTGCACCGATCTTGCACTCCATGCAAGCTTTTGAGAATCCAGGGTTTTTTTATCAAATCTTTTATTAATAGGTTCACAACATCCATGGCATTTTCTTTATCCATCTTATTGGTTTCCCTGACATAGAACTGAATCAGGCTGGATGGGAAAGAACTTCACTGTGACAATCCATGTAGCTGGTCATCTGTAAGACTATTTTTAAGAAATTCTGGCATCCTATTTCAGAGAGTTATTCTCTAACTTTAAATGAGATGCAAATCAGAATTTAAGGGTTTCATTTTGACCTTTTTTCTAGGTTCATGGTCATTGAATGGCATCAAGACAAGAACGTAGCAGCTGTACAGCACTACACATTTGTAAGGATGCACTACACAGTCTGATGTGTGAGTCTAAAAGTGTTAAGTGTAGACTCATTTAGCTTCCATGTAGATAACTGTCTTAGTGTGGTCTTTTGTTGCTTTGTTTCTCTAAGTTCCCCTCCATGCCTCTTAACTTCTTAGTGCAAGAATTCTAGACAAAGCCAAAATATAATAGGGGTGCAAAAGCCCCAAATCAGGGCTAGTGCAGACTCATTTAGAATCCACTGAAATAGCTTAAATGATTTTCATGTGGGCCTTATGCTTTGCTTCTTAAAAAAATATTGACATATAGCCTTTTACCCTTTTATTGCCAATGTGGCATAGGCTCCACAAATACAGACATTATAATGCAATTTTGGCAGCAACATTTGCAAACAAAGTCCATAATTATACATTCTTACTGACAGGTAATGTGGTGGGTAGTTTCCAGTAAAGGAATGGGAGAAAAAGAAGAGTCAGTGTGGCAACTGAAACCTGTATAGAATATAGGATCGTAGGAAATTACTAGGTTATCAATTCAGAAGTCATTTTAAGCCTAGCTATTTCATCCCAATGTAATAGCATAGAAATGCTGGTCAGTACCCAGGATTGCATTTAGTGATGATGTGTAGCATACACTCATCCAGGTCCCCCTTGGACAATGTCACAGAGGTGCTCTGTTTCACATAAATTGGTAGCCTGCTCCAAAGACATGGCAGTCACTGGGAGATAAATCTGTCCCTCCAGCATGTCCTATGTAAGTCGCAGGCAATATGTAGGCCCCTGGAACGGGTAGCCCTATTCATGTTATTTATGGTTATTTTACCTTGCTTTACTTTACTTTATATTACTTTACTTTATGGTTATTGGGGTTATTTTACTTCTTTAAGAGTGAGTGACTTTATACATTTATAAAGTGTGCCATAAAAAAGCATGAGTTTTTAACATTTCTTTCCAAATTATGTTGAAGTATCCAAGACTGAAAGCATAGAAGTCCTGCAGTAATTAACAGTATTTCTGTTATGTCTGGAAGTCCCCTCTAAATAAATTATTTCCTTTCTTTCTTCCTTCTGTTGAATAACTGAAAATAAAGAGTAAATGACTACCTGATGGCTTTATCAACTTAAACACTTTTTCTATTATCATCCCTTTCACATATATAATTTGCCCATGATGCTAATATAATGTTTTTCATGCATGTATATTGCATTGTATGAGTACTGACAGGTTCATAGGTGTGTACTAGGCTAATGGCCCTGGAGCCTTTACAAGCCTAGCCCATAGAAGTGCCCTGGCATCATGCCACCGGTCATAAGTTCCCAGTGCCTCTGTCGAGTAAAGCCACTGGAGAGATCCCCGGGATGAACTTTCTATTTCCCATCCACTCATCAAGATTTCTCTTGAAGAGGGCCAGTGAGGTGCTCTGCTTGACATGTATGGGAAGTCTATTCCAGAGCATGAGCATTCACTGGCTTATGAAACAGTCCCTCCAGCATGTTCTGTTGATTGTGGTAATGATGTTGAGGTCTCTGGAGCATGTGGTGTGGAGGGATTGGGATTTTTTTAGATGTAACATTTCTAACAGAGCTGGGACAAACATGGCTTTGTAAGTTAAGCAGAGATTGCCTCTTAGTAGATGATATGAGACAGAGAATAGCTGGAGTTTTTTTGAGTCGGTCCATGTAGGACATGTGTTTAAGGCCTAGGATCCTCTTTGTGAGGTACTTTTGTGGCTTTTCCAGTTGTTGCATGTATCTAGTGAGGCACATGCTAAATGGGGCATTGTACTCAATGATTGGCCTAATGAAGGAAGAGTAGAGGGAGGTAATGACTTCTTTCTTCCTGGATGCAAAACCCTTGGTAATGGGATGTGCCACATAGAAGGACTTTCTGACCACAGTGGCAATGTGGTGGTCGAAGGAGAGGTTGCTGTCAACTTGTGTCCCCAGATGTGTTTTAATGCCTTCTGTGTTGAGTAGGCTCCCATCAATGTGGTAATTTCTGGGAACTGAGTTTTTCCCCAAGGGGATGATGACACATTTTTTAGCATTAAGCTTAAGGCCGTGGTTTTGACACTAGTCAATGGTCTCAGTGAGGCCTTTCTGTAAGATGTCTACATCACTTGGGGAGTTAATATTGGCTCCCAGCTTGCAGTCATCTGCGAACCTGGTCAGCCAGAGTTCTTCCATGCTGGCATGGACTTTTGAGAAGTAGATGCCAAACAAGAGAGGACCCAGGACCGATCCCTGTGGGACTCCACTTGTGACTGGTCGGCATTCTGACTTGGAATCTGCTACTTTCACACTGTGGATTCTATCTGTGAGCCAGTTTGCAACCCACCTAGTGATATAGGGGTTGATGGCTAGTTTGGTGAGTTTAGCAATAATTCCTGAGTGGGGAATGGTATCAAAGGCCTTGGCCAGATCGAGGTAAGCTGTATGAACTGCCTTGCCCTCATCCACAGCTCTGGTGACTGACTCAAAGAAGTCAACCAGGTTGAGCAAGCATGATCTACCTTTCAAAAAAAACAAATTGCATGGGATCTAGGGTTTGGAGATTCCCTATATCCTTGTTAATTAGGTCCATGATGATACGCTCCATAGGCCTACATATCAGACTTGTCAGGCTAATGGGGCGATAATTCCTAGGGTTTGTAGTCACTCCCCCTTTATGGAGAGGGATGACTGTAGCAGTGTGCCATTCAGTAGGGACAAAGCCTGATGTGAGGCTGTGATTGAACAGGGCCCACAGATGTGGTGCCGGTTCACTTTGTAGTTCATGTAGAACACATCCAGGGATATTGTCAGGTCCCATGGAAGCTGTATTCTTGGCCTTGGACAATGCAGCTTTAACCTGTGCTGCAGTAATGCTGGGTGCCTGGCATTCCTCTGGCATTGTGATTGGTCCTTTAGGGGGAGAGAGTGGGGTAAAGTTGGTACTGAATCTGTTGGCCAGTATGTTGGCAATATCTGTTGGCTCACTATAGGAGGTATCATTGTGCAGTAACTCAGAGCAAACCTGGGTATTGACGTGGAGATTTCTGATATAACTATAAATGGCTTTGTGGTTGATTTTGGTGTCTGCTGCAATTCTGCCATCATAACTAGCTTTAAAGGTTTTGATGAGGGATCTCAACTTTTTGTTGAGGCTAATAAGGGAGTTTTTCCAGTCTTGGGACTTCACCTTTTTCTGCAACAGTTTTTTCCTTCTGTTGTAGGGTTTATTAATAGCATTCACTTATGGGCTAGTGTGGAACCATAAGTAAATGGTAGTAACAAGTAATATTTACTACCATTCATTATAGCATATAACAGGTTTTGGTGTGAGTTATATTGTGATTTATTCACATATGGTGTGATCCAGGCATGAGACAATGAGATACTAAACATCGAAGTCAAGCATGAATAGATCCCAGCATTGTCCATGATATATTGCTTTTATACCGTGGCTCATGCTTAGTTTATTTTTCTAAAATTGTTCCTTTAGTAATTATTAGAAAATAAAAAATAATAGTTCAATATGAAATATAATTAGATTTGTTTTAAATTAGAATGTTCATATTACTATCTTTACTTTGCGAACTCCTTCCTCTGTTTAGATTTGCTTTGGGCTATTCATCTCCTCCATGCCATTTACAGAAGATTGACAGACATTTACATGCATGTATATATATATATATGTATATATATATATATATATATATATATATATATATATAGATATATATATATATATATATATATATATATATATGTGCACATGCACAGACACACACACACACACACACACACACACACACACACACACACACACACACACACACACACACACACACACACACACACACACACTCACAAGCATACACGCAAACACAAATTTGATCTTTTACTTGGCATTTTCCATTTCTGTGCTGCAGTAAACCACAGAGTGCAAAGTATTTTAAGTATATTTTACCATAGGTTGGTTAGGTACTGACTTTTACTTTACTATGTAGTTTACAGATTATGTGAAAGAAGTAAGGGTTTTGGTAGTAGGAACAGGTAAGAGTGCATTTTGTATAGGTGGTTATACAGCAGGACATTAACTTTTCGTCAAAGCTTAGATATTATTTAGTAACATAAAATGCCAAGTGATAACTTAGCACATTAAGTTACTACTTTGGGCTTCTGTGCTGTGTTGCAGGTGTTTAATTTTATCTGGATTTCCTGATACACGGTCAGATATGTTCACTCATTTCTCACACTCTTCTTTCTTTGTCTTTGGGCCATGATGGTAATGCAATGATTTGTCATAGTCCAGGTCAGTGCAACAAGGCACTGCAAGCAGGTTATGTCCTGAGACTGGTAAATATAAATTTGTCAGCGTTTTGTTTATTCAGTCGAAGAAGCTGGTCAAACACAGGAAGGGTAAGTTAGCAAGTGATCATAAGCTTGTCAGGAAGTGTAAGAGGTAAGCATGAAGTGGTAATATTGTAGGAATTTGAGTTCACATTTCTTCACCAAATATGATTGATTTTTTGTGCAGTGCAGCTGCTAGGTTCTCTCTGTGATTAATTAAGGAGATTTCTAGGACTAAGGTTTATTCAGTCATTGATTATTTTGTAATATGGCTTCCAGTTGTTTTATTGTGAGGTATTAATAAATTTACTCAGTGACTTAGGACCATAGGAAATTCTGTGAGCAATGCTTGTGATATTTCTACAGCTTTCACACTGTCCATACAGAAACAACACGTTTTAAGCAATTTAAAGCATTAATATTTTGACTAAAATGTACAGCGTATGGTAAAGAGAGACATAACCCATTTTCCAATTGATTTGTTCTAAGCCTTGTTTAGTTATTCTTGGCTGTTTAAGGGTTGTTGATTACATGAAGTAGTCAGCTAGAAAACCTTCAATGACATAGAAACCTTCTTGCTAGGGATTCATCACCAGTAGGGCACTCCAGGACTCAGCTGTGGGACCACATGTATTTGGCATCTACTTTGATGTTATATCTGACATTATTGGCATCTACCTGACAAAGTTCAGTGATGGCTGCAAGGCTGAATATATCATCAACTCCCCTGAAGACATGCATCTTCTCCAAGATGGCCTATCTCATCCAGTGTTGTGGTGCTGGATCATGGTCTAAAGCTGACAGTCAAGGTGTACAGTTTTATTAACAGCATCTCTCACACACCTACCATATACATGACTCCCCCCTTTAAAAAGGGCATTTTCATTAAAGACACCTTCTTGAACAATGAACTATCCTTTGACCGCATACATCACATACTGTTTCCAACTTCTTTGTTCAAGAATCAGGGACAAATCCAAAATTAATAGGAAAACCAAGACCTAACTCAGGTATAGTTTTTAAATAATACTGTAATTCACATAAACAAGTTACTAGAATTATAGGTTTTGCATCATCATCATCATCATGCATTTTTGATAAAGTCGAAATATACAACTGTAATGTCTACCATTATTCACTGACTGCAAAACTCAGTCATTTACTAGAAAAATAAATCATTTTATGAGTGATTGGGCAAAGATACACAGCTTAGCATTATGATAATCACTCATTGGCAAAACCTTCTATTTTGTTCAACTGATCACTAAGGGCAACTCATCTCTTATCAGGCCCACACTATAATACAATGCACCTTTCAGTTTACAGCCATCCAAATACCTAACTTAATGTGAAAGTCCTAATAGTTTGTCACTACAAAATCTTGGATGTGTGTTCCATAAGTTTCATTGTGCATGTAAAAGCGCTGATTCTCTTCTGTATTTTGCATAATGTAGATAGGATGTGAAAGGGTTGGGGGGCTGTTGCCCTAGACACAAGCAGCTAGGAGGTGTGATCAGCAGTGTTTCAATCAGTCCCTGAAAATCGGTTGTGTGATGTCTTTTTCTGAGTGTAGTATCTGTATCAATTTGAGCAGCTGCAACATGAATCATGGCTTCTTAAATTATTTACTTGCAGATTGTGTGTGTGTGTGTGTGTGTGTGTGTGTGTGTGTGTGTGTGTGTGTGTGTGTGTGTGTGCGTGTGTGCGTGTGTGCGTGTGTGCGTGTGTGTGTGCGTGTGTGTAGGGGGTGTATGTGTGAGTGTGTTTTTATCTGTTAAAACGTGTAGCAAATAATTAGTATATCTGTTCAGCACATTGACACAACTTCTGAAAGAGTAATTTTGTAGAAACGTAATTGTTTTTTTCTCTGTTGAACTGTGGAGGACATCTAAGGATTAAGTGGCGGCTTTCCCAGGTCAACAACTGATTTTGCTATAGCTCTGCTGTTTCCTTTAGAGTCTTATGGGGTGACCTGTGCCTGGCCTACAAAGATGCACATGACCAAGGTTTGCTTGCTTAACTGCATGTCTACAAAACTGGAAGTAGCACAAATACAAGATCACTCAACCTAAATCTGTATTGCAACATAAATTGAACCTTTGTCTTCACTTCACATATTTTTTTTCATTTTACTTAGTTTTCGTGCAGATGTGGTGTTTTTTATTTATAAATTGAACCTGTTGTTGTGATAGATTTGTTTTTCTAAAGAATTTCTCACCTTTGAAGCAATCTACCACTTTGTATAATACAGTTCTCATCCCTTAGTATCATCAAATCCAACTTAGATGAATGGAAGGGAAACTACAAGTTTACCAAATTCCTACTCCCACTACGATTTTTGACAGGGGTAGTAACAAGTTGGGTATACCTGTGGATTTGCAGTGGTAAGGCTTCAATAGCCTTAACTAATTTCAAGAAAAGTTGGCTTTATTCACATATGATATTATTTTGTACCTGAATAAAACCGGTAAAGGACATTTCAGTGGTGTGGAACATGCTGAGACAGTTTCAGGTCTTTTCTGGATACAAACTTAATGAATATAAAACTATGGAGATGGTTGTAAATTATGTACCCATGCATACATTTGTTCAGCAATACCCATATTTATGGGGACATAATGAAATGAAGAACATAGGAGTATGGGTTAAAACAGATTCTGTTATGACAGCTAAGGATATTTGGGAAGAAACCAAAGAAAAGCTAGTACAAAAACCTGAGAAACTGGAAGCTCTTTTCTATGGATATGGATAGCAGGATTCAAGCAGTGAAAATGTTTTTAGTCCCTTTAGTTTTATACGCAAGTTAGGCATATTTTAATGAACCAGAGAAGTTGCAGATAATTACTAAAGAGTTGAAGGATTTTATCTGGGAGGAGAAGAGGGCAAGAGTCAAGTGGGATAATTTGATCTTTTCAATAGAACAATGTGGTTTGGCATTGCCTGATTTGAAGGGGTATTTCAGAGCTGCACAGTTAAGGCTCCTAAATTCAAAGTGAAAAGGAATGATGATGGAAATGGAGAAGATCAAAAGATAATGGGAGACTGGGATTATGGATACAGATCTTTAAGGAGAATAACAACACCATGCAGAATGCTATGTTCAGAAAGTTGCAGAAAGTAATCTAAGAATTAAGCCAACACAGGAATGGAGAAAGGAGATTCTGTTTATAGAGATGACTGCAACTCAGAGTACAGAAAATAGGCAAGAGGGGAGGATAGAATTTACTGGAAAAAAATGGTAAAGGAACCAAGGTATTGGGGAATTAGAGAAGGGAAGTTAATAGAGTGAGTAGAGGCCGAAAATTCATTTGGACTGCAGGCTAGATTTCATCTTCCCTACTAAGGACTGATAAAGAGAAAGGAATAGGGAGAACTTAAGTGAAAGACCAGACCAGCACTGGTAGAGTTTTCAGTAGAACATAGAACAGAAGCCGCTGTTAAAAGGGATAATTATATAGGAATCAATCAGAGGAGATTGGATAAACAACTGACATGGAAACAATAGGAGGATATATGTATGGTTCCCAAATATGCAGTAAAGTCTAGAAGCTTTCAGATCTTTGCTTGGAAAAGTCTGCATTTTTATACCCCAAGTAGACTCCAAGGAATTTTTCCTCAGGCAGATTGTAAATGTTGGAGGTGTGATGGGGAAGGAAGACATAATTGGGACCATATTTTTGGGAGTGCAATAAGTTGGCAGACTTTAAAAATTGCCTGTAGACTATTCTGTCAGAAATACTGGGTGAACAAATTGGTGTAACTAAGGAAATTATTTTTTTTGAGCTATGATATGGAATTGGAATTGCCTAGATACAGTAAGGCCATGTTGAGTTTAATTCTGGTGGCTGCCAAAAAAACAAATGGAAATCAAAGTCTAAACCACCTGTACTTGATGTATTGAATAAAGTAACAGAGACAAAAAGAAATGGAAGTGGTATCTTTAGAATAGGGTAGGAGCAAATTATGTATAAAAATGGGAATTGTTTGAACAACACATGCAGAATAATGTTTTGGAGGAGGAATAAAATTTAAGGGAAGGCAGAAACTGAACGAGCCATCAACTTGCCTGACTGACATTGACCGTATAGAACATTGTATGTGATGTATAATGTTTGCAACCAAAAATGCATTAATATGGTTTGTTTTCATTTATATATTTATATGATTGCCTACGTCATAAGTGTAATTCAATAAACGTTTTTTTTTTGTTTGTTTTAAAAAAAGAAAAAGTCATCTGTCATCTGGTAGCAAACTATGATCCAAGCAGCTTAAGACACAGTAATTGATGATGGAGTAATCCAATGGTCATGAAAAAAGAAATATATCTTATGTGGTGTTCAGTCTTTGCCCCCATGCAGGGAGCTTTTCTTTTGCACCAAATGACTTATTGTAACCAACTTTTAACATCTTAAAACTCATGGTAGGTTATACATTTTCTACTTTTCAGCCAGTTAGCTGAAGCTTTCCCAGTGTATCACATCACTAAGAAATGGGACCTGGTTAAATACTGAGTTACCAATACCATAGTCTGAAATAGATTGACAAAAATGATCAAAATGGGGGGAACAAATATTTCTTTAGGGAGGGATGGAGGGAGATATCTGGCCAGGTTATGCAAAGATGGGATTTACATCTCAGAAGACTGGGAAAAAATGCAAACGTATTGAGTGAATAGTTTGCTTCCATATTTACTATTGAAAACAATCTAAAGATACCATGCCTGGATGGCAGGAGGCAAAGTGAGCAGAGCAGTAGAAGACAGATTCTAGTATTCATTTAGGAGGTTGAGTAGCAGCTGGCTTCTCAAAAGAGGATAAATGTTCTCAGCAGCTCAGCTGGCATGCTGGCAGCTTCTCTGACCAAAGTTTTGGACACATCACTAGTTAAGTGCAGATGTGCCTGCAGTGAGGCAGCTGTCATTTATAACAACTGCAGCCACTGACAACTGGGCAAACACTGTTCTGTTTGTTCAATGCAAAGAATAGGAACCATATTTTTATGATGACATAAAATTAAATGCAGCGGTGGAGGGTAATAGAGTCAAAGAAGGGATTTGAAAGACTAGCAAGATGGACAGACAAGTGTAAAGCACCAAAGTCCTGCACTTGGAGCACAAACTAAAGCTGTGCAGAGTTGAAATGAAGAAGATGAGGGAGAAAAAAGTTCTGGGGATGTTAATCACACCTTAAATGGACCATTCAGAGCAGAAAGGAAGGACATCAATGACAAACAGAATACCAGGCGTTATTCTTGGGAGGACTGACTCCAGAAAGAAGGACGCATTACTTCAACTCTAAGGCACCTTGATCAGGTGACATCTTAGTAATTCTATCCAGGTTTGGAGGGACATTAGAGTGCTGGAATGACAGCAGAAGAAAGTCAGTAGAATCGGTGTGGGATGTAGAGATAAGACTATAACCACACACTAGAAGAGTTGGACATCTTAATACAGATCTGAACACTGGAAGAGATAGAAGGAGCATAACATTTGTGCACAATGTCATTTCAGGGAGGGGTGAAGGGATCATAATAAGCATGAAGGACAAAAAGTGCAATAGAGGCAGCATTAGCAGATTGTGAAGGTCAACTGCTCCATGGAACTGTAAATGTATTTCAGCCGAATGATGGTTGTGGACACAAAGAATGGATTATTGAATGAATAAACGTGAGGGAGTGGGAATACATATCTATATATATCTATCTATCTATCTATATATATATATATATATATATATATATATATATATATATATATATATATATACACACACACACACGCACACACACACACACACACACACACACACACACACACACACACACACACACACACACACACACACACACACACACACAAGCACACACACATATATATATATTTTCAACCAGAAGTAAAATACGTGAAGAACAGAAGAGGAGAAGGATAAGAATGGAGTGGCCAATAGAATATTAAGTGTTTTTCAAGCCTAGGCTAAACAAGGTTATTGTTTCTGTCTGCTTTTATGCAAATGTGATGTGTTTCTTTACTATGACAATATGTTATTAAGGATAGAAATATAGCAATGATCATTTTAGTTTTAAACATAACTTATTCATAGTATGCTGCCATCTTTAGTTCTTTAAGAATACAACATATGAAATTAAGTAACATATTTTTTCTTTGCTTAGGTGCATAGTGTTCCAAAGTAATAAGATGCTGCACAAATTAATACTTATTAGCAACACCTGTTTACAGTACTTCTATACACTTATGACAATTCTGATATTTGCAAAGCAGGAAGAGTAAACTTCAATGCTTGCAGTATTCTGTTGTTGAAGTTTCATAACAGTTTCACTGACACAACTCAAGTTACCTCCCTGTAATAAGGCAAATAAGTTCTGTTCTTTGCTCATGTGATTCTTTGTTTAGTGACATTGAACTTATGAGCCTTAGAATTAAACCAAAAGACCAATATTATATCGACAAGACATCTGACTGAGGTCAGGAAAGTAGAAATACAGAAGGAACATGTATTAATACTTGCATAAGCATTATAAATAAGAATATCGTGCTCTGCAGAATTAAAATACCTCTTTTCTAACAAGTCATCTGTGTTGATAAGCCTAAAGGGTACTGAAGTACAAAGTACGATTACAGGTTAAGTATAAGTAAATTGTAACAATCCCAGGAAAGTCTTCATTCTGACATATGCAGACACATTTCTATCTGATAGTACACATCCAATGTCCTTTCATTATATTGCAGTCTGTAAACGCACTGCACTTTCGAATGCCTGACAGTTTAAGAATAGAGATGATAGTTAAAAAAGAATTGAACCTAGCATCAAAGGGTTTTGCAGTAATATATGATTGCTTGTGCGTAATGCAGGATTTACCCATAGCTGGTGTGATTTGTACATGCAAGAGTGTATTGGTATTATTATGCAATGCTGTATTTAAACATAAAAACTGCTTGCCTTCTTAAATGGTAACATTGCATGGGAATTCTTAATTCTGTACTGGTTAGCTACTTTCTTCTGTTACTGGGAGGCTTATCCCTAGTACACTGTGTATGGATTAGACACATAAATGACAATGCTTGCACAGTACATTGGGCAAGACTGCATGTGTGATACTGTTGCGCTGTTTACATGAAAATGCTTGCAAATTCTGAGTTGGATGTGTTCTTTTTTATCAGGTTAGCCTTTGGGGATAGTGGAATTTTTTTATACCCTTCTGATATTTGACTTTGTTTTTATCTCCTTTGCAAAGTAGAGAATGTGGCAGATGTAGCTTTTTGTCTTAAATGTTACAGCTGTGCAGACCCTCACTGGTCGATTCACAGAAGACACATTGATTGCTCAGCCCAAGCAGTGTGCAAATTTTTTGAACTACAGTTATTCTTCATTGTATACATTTTCTATATCATATATAACAATAATGTGCTATCATAAATAATAGTGGCTTGAATGCAGTTTATTGACAGCCATGGTCCACCAGTAAATTCACAGGTAAACTCCAAATACTTCCTCAACGTCTACTGAACCGGGTTCCTGCAACATTCTCTACTTGTGCTCACAAATAATATTCAGGAGAAGGAGTCTGGTTTACCAAAATGCAGGAATTGAGCAATTTATGTAATGGTGAATAGAATGACAGCTGTTGTAGAGAAAGAAAACATATATGTGATGTATGATGCACGAAAAAACATTATCATGTTTTTTTCTTGTCTATTAATGTATATTATTGTTTAAGTGATAATTTAATATTTTTTTAAAGTCCCTTTCCAAAAAATGCAAATGACTTTTATGTTCTAGGCTTTCAGACATTGTTTTAACAATAGCTTTTCATGTGTTCCACATTACCATATTGAACTCATTATATGTGCAATACTTAGATTATTCCAATAATGGTATTCATGTTGGAAAACCTAAATCCCTAAAGAACGTAACATCTGATATTCTATCACTTTGGGTGTACTACACCTGATCAAAAGGACACAATGCCAACACCTAGGATATCGATTTCGAAACATCAAATTAACAAATATTGACATGTTCTGCACATGCTCTAGGGATTTACCTAGAGTGGACTAAATCAATGGAAGTGTTTTTGCATGGGGGCATGTCCCTCTGCACCTCAATATACCCTACTAATTATACATACTGACTCCAAGATCACATAATCTCTGGGAAAAGGGAATGCTGTTGACCAAACAGGTGTCAGCATTGTGTCCATTTGACTGGGTGTAGGATACCCATCTGTGTATGTATATATATATACATATATATATATATATATATATATATATATATATATATATATTCTGCTGATGAGATGGCATTATTATTTTTCCAATTGATTTGTACTCAACTGTTTATTTTGGGATGGAATTATGAATGTCTTTTTTGAACTACATTGTTTATTTGACTTAACTGTGTTTTTTAACTGTATTTTCTGATGAAATATAATAGTACCAAGCAGGTACTTTGCTTTGACAAAAATTAAAAGGTGACATGGAATGGTCTAAAAGCTGCGGTATGTGGTTTAGCATTAAGAAATGAATGGTTTTGTTTCTGGTCTATATAACCATAGCTATCCATATGCTTTGAATAATAATATTCTAACCATGCTAGGGTCCAGAAGGGCTTTGAGTTTTGGGATTGCTAATAGATTATCTTTTGGGAAGCATTTAAATGAGGTGATAAGAAGACCATATGGCACAGTTATGAATGTGCTTAGATGTATTTCTCATAGATAAAGTCTTGATTCAACAGCTTACATCCATTAGCCACTTGTGTTACATGGATAGATTGAAGTACCTTTCCCTTTACTCAGTAAGATACAGACTTAGTATGGGAAAAAATTATATTAATATATAGGTATCTAAAAACTGAAATTCGTGCAGCAACATTGTTTATATTATTTACACTGCATATGTTAAATACAAGAAATAGTTTCATAGGTTGATAGAATGATACTTGGCTATTGATCCGGAGGCCCTTATAAGCCTAGCCAAGAATTTTGCCCATGTTCCCACAAAGTCAGCACCTATTTCCCCTATCCAGCAGGGACACAGGTGGGATCCCAGAGGTGTATTTTCTGTTTCCCATCCAGTTGTCCAGGTTCCTCTTAAAGAGGGCTAGTAAGGTACTCTGCTTGAAATGGAGAGGGAGTCTATTCCACAGATGGGGCAGTCTTTAGGACACAAATCTATCCTGCCAACAAGTTCTATTAATGTCACAGACTAGGTTGAGGCATTGCATGTGGGTTGCTCAAGTGGAGTTTTACTTACGGATATGCAGCAACTCCATCAAGGCTGGGTCTGAGATAGCCTTGTCTGCCAGACAAAGGCCACGTCTGAGCAGTCTGTATGAGACTGAGAACAGGAACAGGGCTTTTAGCCCATCTGTATAGGATAGGTGTTTGAGACCCTGGATTTTCCTGGTCAGGAACCTCTGTGGTCTTTCCAACTGCTGCATGTGCTTGGCAGTGTACATGCCAAAGGGTGCATTGTACCTGATAATGGGTCTGATAAGAGAGGAGTACAGGGATGTTATGACCTCCTTGTTCCTGGATGAAATACCCTTACTTACATGGTGGGCTATATAGAAAGCCTTCCATACAATGGAGGCAATGTGGTGGTCAAAAGTTTGGTTGTATCAACCAGGTTGCCCAAGTCCCTCACGACTGATTGCATGGTTATTACATTGTTATCAATGTGATATTTAGTGGGGATGCCATTTTCACCAAAGGGGTTTTGGATATTTATACTCCTGCACCTAGAGGTGGTGATATAAAGAATGCCACAGAAATTAGAGAGACTCACTGGATAGCTGGTTTGAGAGCTGATGTTCCACCAGGCTTAAATGGTTTTATACCTTTAAAACCTATTTTAAAGGCTAGAAAATGTTAATTGGTTAAATGATTTAATTAATGTAATTTATTTTTCAAGTGTATTTATATGCAGACTGATTTTATATTTTTGTACTGATCTGATGAAGGAGGCATCTCCGAAAGTGCTTATCTGTTTATTGTTTTTTAATATATATGCTTTGCCGTGGTTGTCCCATTGTTGTTTCTCAAGCGTTTTAACTTGCTTTTTTCTACATTGGAACTGATTTTCTCCTTGTTGCTGTTTGCTTACTTTATTGTTTTGGATCCAACCTTGCCTTGTGTGTGATTGTAATATGTTGCAACCAAATAATTTATTTTTTTATATTTGAATATCTTGACTGTTTTTTTTGTTTCTCCAGTGGATAATACTGAAATACTACCTTTTATGTGTTATATCTAAGCAGGACTTTTACTTATGTGATACTTAGGTGTATTATCCTTCTTTTCTGTTTTTTGTCACCTAGGACTATGACATCCAAGCATCCAAATCCCTGCAAACCCCCCCTTCAGTGACCCTGAGAATGAAGTCTCTGTGGAAGCATTTAATTGATGTGGTGCTTTCTGCTTGAGACTGGATGTGGGGATATGTCTGGCAGAATGCAAATTTGGCATCAGATAGTTGATGATGTGAATGCAGTAGGTAGCCAGAGCAGGACATATGATCAGATAGGGCCACTGACATGATTTCATCGGCCTGGAGGACAGCAGCTGCAGTGGCCTGTGAATGGATGGCTACCAGGGGGCCTGGTACAGAGCCACAACTGACACTAAATTTAGAGTTCCTGTCCACTGTCGGGGATCCACAGAGCTCACTGGTTCATAGATTCATAGGTGTTTACTAGGCTAATGACCACAAGGCCTTTTTAAGCCTAGCCATGCATCCCAAATCTCTGTCAAGTTCTTATACCCTTGATAAGTGTAAGCATGGGCATGGGAGAAAAAACATTTACAGGTTGTCTGTGTCCATTAGAGACATAGGTGCCAAACAAGGGATGAATTTCTAGTTTCTCAACCAATTGTTTAAGCTGCACCTGATTTGGGTTAGGAGGAGCTCTGCTTCACATGGATGGGGAGACTGTTCCATAGACAAGATAGTCTCTGGGGTACATATCTATCTCTCCAGCAGGTCCTATTTATATCACAGGCAAGGTTTAAGTCTGTAGAATGAGTAATTCTGGTGGTGTTTGTTTTGTTGATATGCAGGAGGTCCATCAGAGTGGGTTCTCATAATGTCCTGTATGCCAGGCATAGTTCCCTCAAAATCCTCTAGGAGACAGACACTGAAGCCACTGAAAAGTACACAACAGCATTTTATTGGTGGTGCTGCTATTTATGGGAGGATAAGTATGACCCAGGAGGAGCTTCCAGGTAGGCTTAGCTATTGCTATTTTTAATTACTTCTTGTATGGTAAACATTTTTGGGAGGAGGGGGAATAGTCGTAGAGTGATACAGTTAACAACACATTCTGATTGACTACACATGGGCTTGCGGTCGAAGTATCATCCATCCATGTTCTTGTTAAAAGTATCATTAATGGACATATAAAGGGCAAAAAAAAAAACCAAAAACCCTGTGTTAATTATTAATGTATGATGGTGTCCCCACCTTTGCTTCTCTTATAGGACTATATCCTCCTCCTAGATCCATCAATCATCTGCATGCTAACCTAAACCAAACATGTGTATGTGAGTATAAAGTTCAAGAAAATATTATATTTATCCATATATATGATGTGGGTGTCATGTCTGTTGTGTTTTGGTGTGTAGTCTGTGTGTCTGTCATAGCAGCAGCACTGTTAGTTTGTTAGCATATATTGGACTATAGTGGTGCAGGTATTCATTTCTTTCCTGTGTTTGTTGTTTATTTTCACAGGTGATTCTGACAGTGGAAGTGTAGGATGAATCTGACACTGAGGGTGACATTCAGCCATCCCTTGTAATTTCATCTGACACAGCCAGTAGGTCTATGTCAACCCATGTAAGGGGAACACTCAGATATTGGACAGGTGTAGGGTGAGGCACTCAATCAGGGTAGTGTGATTGTTGTGGCTTCAGTGCCTGTTGACTCTGGCCACAGCCAATGTGTGAGTGAGGTGTCACGCAGGAGGGTTGTTACAGGTGCTCGGAGGAGGTCTGCTATCTATCCTCCACCTGATCCAGGTGTATCTTCCTGTGCCACTTGACATATGTTAAGGGCCATCATGGGGGTGCAGGAAATTTCAATAGGTCCTCCAGATAAATGCTTAGGATTACAGATGGGGCACAGACTGACATGTGTGACTGCCTTCACCATGTTGCTGATTCAATGGACTGGATGAGTAACATGTTGCAATGGATGTTGTCTGAGATGGAACGTCTACTGGGAGATGGTGCCATCCACTTGAGCACAGGGCAACCACATCATAATTAGATGTTAGCTGATGTGGCCATGCTTCCATAGTGGCACTACTTCTACTGCTCTGTCAGTGTTTGCGGTGTCCACACCCAGATGTGGCAGGCCATGGGCTCATGGTCCTGGGTGACTTTGTGAGGAGATCTTGTCCAGCAGACATCAGTCATGTTCAGGTAGCAGCAGCACATCTGACCATGGGCGTGGACATGCCAATGCAACTCCTGGCAGAGCCAGTTCTTGTGGTCAGGTATGACAACAATGAACTGCCATCTCTACCATGCATGGCTCACGCCTGTCTAGCCTACCAAGTTGTAGAGCTAGCACAGAGCTTGGGTTTGTTCTTGCAGACACCCACACACTAATTTCACTTGGAGGACCCGTAGATACTCACACAATAGTTACATGGTTCAGCTGTCTCAGTTGGCATTTGTTACTTTATCCAAATGCCTGCCTGTTTCTGCTTCTTACTCACACACACTCACTTACCTTTTGTGTCAGCTTGGGCTTCAGGCCCCCCACACAACACCAGGTGCAAGTGATGATAACTGTGCCATATCCTTGTTTTCTGTCCTTTGGATTGAGGGATACATATGCTTTAGGTTCATAGCTAATTTAGTGCTAAGTATATCTGTGTTTGTGATGTTGTTTTGCTAATTGTACTTTTTGCATATTCTGTCTTACAAAGTTAGACAGATGATAGAATCAAAACAGTTTCTCATCAGTATTTTAAGAATCTTTTCAGGGTTATGAAGTCTGAAACTGAAACGTGTCTCATCACTTTCTGACTTCTCTCTCTTTAATGATTTTACAGTATAAAAGTATGAGGCCAAACTGAAGACATTCGGTGATTTTTCAGAGGTATGAATGTGTAAATCTTTGATGCCTGAGCCTATTACTTGATAGATGGCACATGTATTCTCATTTGTCTCTGGTGTCACATGTTAAAGTCATTGATGTACAAATCACCCACCTTTTATTTACTTACATTACCAAGTAACAACATGCAAAGATAAGCCAGTCATTTGTATTATTACACAGCTCTGTTTTAACACTCCACGTTCAACACTAACCTTGTAAATCCAGCAGTTGCAACAGTTTTAGTGAATGGCTCAGTATGTCTGATGCTAGGAGTACACAGCCATTACATGGGTAGATAAAGGCTGTGAGCATTGCCTGGCATCAATTTTACTGTATGTATGTGCATAGGATGAAAGTTTTATCCCCTTATGTGGTGAGTGAGTGTGCTATGCATTGCCTCTTAGCCAGTGCAAGGGCATATTGAGCATGCCTACGTCCACTAACACCCATGGCAGCTTCTGGTTCGTCCTCTGACTCCTCACTTGCATGTGGCTCTGATGACCTTGCCATTGGTGGTCGGATGTGTACTTCTTCCCCTTGCTCATACTGCTGAAGCTGTTTTCTCAGGATAATGCTGTGACGCATGGCACAGATGGTGAAGATTTCAGTACATGCACATAGATTGTACTGCAAGGGTCCCCTAGATGTATCTATGCAGTGGAACTGTGACTTCAGCAACCCAAACACATGCTCGTTGATAATTTTGGTTTGAGTATGTGCCTCATTATGGTGTTCTTCAGCAGGTGTGTGTGAATTTCTGTTGGGCATCATCCACCATGGTTCCAGTGCATAAACTGCATCCCATAATAAATGACCCTGTGGGATATCACCCCTAGTGGACATCTGAAATATTTGGGAGGTGTGCTAGATAAGTGAGTGGTGGTAACTGTCTTGGTTGCTAGAACACACACATTCAGGATGATTCCCTTAGCATTACACATGACTTGGCAGTTAATGGAGTGGAAGCCCTTTCTATTTATGTAGAACCTTCCCTGTTCACAGGGTGGTGCCTTGATTTCTGTATGTGTACAATCTAAGGCAACCAGTACATCAGGACAATGTGCTACAGGATAGAACTCCTGCATGTTTGTAGCCCTACCCTCAGGAGCATGGGGAAAATATAAGTGGTCACTGGCATGTTGGAGCGTAGCATTCAAGAATTGATGGAGGATCCTGGATGCTGATGCCTGTGACACCTCCAGCATGTCCCCTGTTGGCCTGTGAAAGGTTTCTGTGTCTAAAATTCTAAGTGCTGCACAATCCTTTGTCTCCACTGGTATTGGTTCCCCTCGTTTTGCTCTGGGACTGAGTTGAGGATGACAGAGATTGCAGAGTTCCTGTAGTGTGTCTATCCACCCAGTAGCACTCTGCAATTTCCATCTCATGCAGATCAACATAAGCTAACTGGGTTCTGAAAACTCTTCCCCTTCTTGGCCATCGTCTACTAGCAGCAGCAGCAGCATAGACTTCAGCCTGTTGCACATACATATGAATTAAGGCAACAAAAGCCCTTAACCTTCTTGCTGTGTAGACTCCTTACAGTGGCTGTATCCCAATAGTTGGAATTCACAGGGAAAACCAGTACTGAGTTTACAAGTTGCTTTATAACTTGTTGAATAGCTCCTCCATCTTGGATTGGTCGATTAGCATAAAATTCAGCTTGCTATGCTGTAATTAGCATGCAACTATGTTTATAGTGATTGCATGGCTGCACACACAGTGTAGAGCCACTTACCGAATACAAATCAATGTGCTACCGTGTGCGCATCGCGAGAGTGACATGCACACAGTCTTAAAGGATTGTGTAGGGTTTATTGAATCTGCCCGATTGTGTCATGTAAGAATTGAATCAGTGTTTGCATCAATAATCTTAATACATGCACAAAAGTCATATTCATTCTATGGAATACATTGCAAAAAATGTCGCAAAGTCTTTTATGACGAACTTACTTTTATCTTTTCTTTTACTTTAAGCTGTCTTACTGTCTACTCAGCAGATATATTCATGGCAAGAGATTGTATAAAAGTAAGCACAACTAGCTAATTTTATTTGCTTTTATCAAAGACATCAGAAAGTTTATCAACAATCATTACATCTTGTTAAAGTGATTCTAGTAGTGTCCATAACAGAATATATTCACTATTTGCTCATTTTGTTTCTATCAGGCTTCTTTTACTAATTAATGACTACATTCATTTAGCTTTGACTTTAATGATAGCATATATCATGCTCCAGTTACATTTATAATCACATCTGATGATTTATCAACATTTATGAAATTCCTAATGATGTCCAGGCTAGTGATATTATTATTATTATTATTATTATTATTATTATTATTATTATTATTATTATTATTATTTATATCACTCCTCCTGCCCAACTATTTTAAAGCATTTTCAGTGAAGTTAATGATGTCCCTCATAAAGCAGGTAAATGTCTTTTCTACTTGAATGTCCTTCGTTGACAATTTCGATCTTATATATTACACCCCACTCCCCATTCTTAACTCACTCTTTATTTTCTATTTGTATACTTTCAGTTTGTGTCTGCCAATAATTCAGACGCACTATTTTTATAATATCTTCACCTGATAATTTTATGTTAGTAGTATTTGTGGTAAAAAGGTTGGTATGGCTAATGCATTGCAGGTCATTGACTCAAAGAGGAGAGGCATTCTGTTTGCTGGGGATCATAGATTTCATCCAAGACTGAATACGCAAATCCGTGGGAAAATTATTCTTATCCTGTCTGTTATAGTAGCATAAGTGAAAAATAGGTAAGGTATGTGTAAGCGAGGAGACTCCTATATGGGAATAAGGGAAACAGTCAATAGAAATGGTATTAAAAAGTTATTTACAAGATCATGTGTGCTTTAGGTAATACTTTTGCAAAATACAATGCTGTGCAGTGATGTTCTGTGCTATTCAGTTTAAGATACTGCATTTACTTTACTGTTCACAGTATGAGAAATTAATAATGACTTAAATCCTTGCCTTCAGTTATCAGAACTAATATATATTGTTGTTAATGTAATATATTGTGTATACTGTTATATCTCAGGATTTTACAGCACCCATCTGTAGCATTCCCTTCTTTTTTTCTTCATATATCTGCCCTGTCGATGAGCATTACGCATGGCATTGTCGAGTACAGTATCTCTTGTCTCCACATAATCAAGAAAATGCAATAGCAGGTTGCTGTTAGGTATTTCCAGATTTGATCATGAAAAATAGGTACTACATCAATGGAGTTAACCTTATAAAAGTGAGGGGTCACTGTCAGTACCTACTTTCTGTTTACAAAACATTAAAGCAAGAGTAACTAAATGCCCATTTGTTGACCAGGCATACCTAATGGACGCACAGTCACTTTTCAGGGGCGACCAAAGAAGAATGTCAGGTTAAGTGACTTGCTCAAGGTCATGCAGTAGACAACTGAAGTTGAAGAAATCAAATCCTGTACCATGTAATTTCATGTAAGAGATCATATCTGGTTTCTGCATGCCCCAAAGGACAGAACTACAACTGTCCAACATTTTTATGCCATAGAACACTTCCCTGACATTCTGGGGGTCATTGCACACACATTTAACTAAAAGCCCCACCTGGTGAACAGGGAAGGAGATACATTAACAGGAAAGGATACTACTGTATCAACTATCATGTGGTCTTGTATTGCCTAAGGAATCATCTATAGTGTGTGTGCAGGTAACCCCAACAGTTTTCATGACTCACACATTTGGTACATGGTGACGTGTACTTAAGGTTTGGTAGAGGTGACTTCACAAGGGCATTTAGAGGGGATGCAGGTTATGCACTGGAGCCTTGGCTCATGGCACCCATCAGACACCCACACAACCCCACTAAGAAAGGATACAATGATGCACATTCTCAGTCTAGGAATATTACCAAGTATGAATGATGTCTGCTAGATGAGCTCTCATCATGAATATGTCCATGGGTCTAACTTTAAAACATTGAAATCTCATAACATTAAAATTCATAACATTGAGACCATAACATCAAAAATTCAAAACACTGAAAACCCAAAACAATGAAACTTCAGAACATTGAAACTTAGCTTCATAACACTGAAAACTGCATCACACATGTAGATAAGATCCCTTCCACCTATAACAACACCTAACAAACACACTTTCTATTCCCATGCACCCGATCCCCCCACACCCCCCATAAATTAAATATACCAACTCCAAGATCGCACCACAGTGGAAAAAATTTAATTTCCTAACCTCAGTGTATGGCGATCGCGATACAGTGAGGTTAGGAAATTAACTTTTTTCTACTGAAGTGCGATCTTGGAGTTGGTATATTTAATTTACGGGGGCTTGCCCCCCTGCAGAAATGCAGTAGAAAGTGTGTTTGTTAGTTAGCTGTTGTTATAGGTGGAGGGGATGTTATTTTCATGTGCATTGTAGTTTTCAATGTTATGAAGCACACTTTCAGTGTTCTGAGTTTTCATTGTTTGGGTTTTCAGTGTTTTGGGATTTCAATGTTTTGGTCTCAATGTTTTGAATTTCAGTGTTACGAAATTTCAATGTTTTGAAGTAGACCCATGTCCATGACCATGAACATGAGGCCTACCACATCTGGGTGTGGAGACCTCAATCACTGATGGAGCAGTGGAAGCAGTACCATTATGAGAATGACATTTGGAATGGCCAAATCAGCTAACATCTGATGATGTAACAGTTCTCCAGCCAAGTAGATACTGACTTTCCTCTAGCAGATGTTCCATTACAGTCACTGTACAATCCAGTGTTCCATCCATCCAGTCCAAGGAGTCACCCACATGCTTCAGGCATGCTCACATGTCAGAATGCACAACATTTACTACTCTTCTGAGGCCCTGGCGGAACATGCCTGCAATTCCATGATGGCCCTACACATATGTTGCATGGCACCTACTGATGTACCAACATCAGGAGAAGGTTGGAAAACAGGCTACCACTGGACACTTCTGCTGATGCCCATGTGTGGTACTTTACAGATATGATGGCCAGGGGAGACACTGCCAGCTCTGCATCTGGAGTAACCACACTGCCCTGATTAACGGTGTCAACTTCAACCTATCCTATCTCAGATGTCATCATGTCACTGGTATGTATAGACATACTTTGTCCAAACTCTGGGCAGGGGATGTGAGACCCACAACGTCAGTGTCAGGCTGACCCTCTGCAACCCCAGAATGTGCCATTTCATCACCGCCATTATCATCATAGGCTACCGATACTCTGACATCAAGTGGTAGGAGTTCCATAGTGTTGTTGAGAGGTTCACTGGTGATAGAGTAATAAAACACAACAAGTAGAGAAATGCAAGAAAAAATATTAAACTTATACTACTTAACCTTGAGTTAAGCAATAAAAGATGCAAGTGCAATTAAAAAAGGAATTACGGTAGACTTCATTAAAAATTCTCTATATTAATACAAGTAAAAAAAGGAATGGCCATACAATTTGCAGGCACTCATGGAAATACAGTACCACGGGTACCTAGACAGACAACATGGGGAAGGAAAGAAGGATGGCAAGCAATAAAATGAAGATGACTCATTATAGACAAGTCTTACCAATCTATGTATATAAATAAAGATCTTATACACTACTTTATATGTCAACTCCCTCCCCGTCCCACTGTTTCCTCTTTATCTCACTTTCTCTCTCTCTCTGTCTCTAGCTCACTTACTTGTTGGCATACCTGTAATTTCACCAACAGGCAATTTTTGGTCATCCTCCACTTCTTCATCTATGTCCAGCACCATACTGTGAAACCCTGACAAGCTTCCTGGTTCCCTTACAGTGGATAGAAACTACTCTGTCTCAGTGAGTGTTGATTTGGTAGCTGAACAATCACCATTACCCCTCCATTCCAGTACTATTGCACTGGCTCTTATCTTGGCCTTAGTGATCATGTCACTGACCCAATGTCTGATGTGTTTACATTCATGGATATGGTCAAACACTGCACTGAGATCATCAACCACCAGCCACCAGACATGGTCAGGAAGGGCCTGTAAGCTAAGACTTTCTTTAAGATGGATGATCCATGTTAATGGAGGGCCTGCACTATTACCTCATGCTCAGTATCTGAGAATGAAGGTTTACATGGCCTGGATTTTTTTTGGAGCCATATCCCTTTATGAAAGTTAAAAAACATAAATCAATGTATGTATCAAGAAAAGAAGCAAAGTGCCTGATAAAACAAATCTGCATTTATGCAGGCATCATTAACAGAAATGAAGAAACTGAGCAATATGAATACACCCATATAATACATAACTATAACCCCACCCTCACAAACAGTGCAATGATAAACATGGTAAGGCTAAAAAATGTGCTACTCTGAAATAGATAGCAGAATTAACAATGAATCAAGTGTAGGAAATTAAAATGTTACCATTTGAGATAAGGTTTGTTGATGTCTTGCATATACAATATTGCTACTAGTCATATAAAATGTTCACACATGCGTTATATCTTCAGAGAAATGTTGGTATAAAGGGATGTAACCGTAGATGAGGATTCTTCATATAGCAACTACTATACCTTCTATACCAACTCAAATGGATAAACTGCAAACATTTCTCAATGTTATCTGAAACATAAGCCACCACAACTGTTTAAATATTAATTGTAAAGAAATTTCCCATACCTTGGTAGGATGACATAAATATCTTAGCACTAGTGTGTGCTTATATAGTGTAGATTAAACACTCTGGACACTGTGAATATGTAACTCAGGTGCACACAATCTGCTCAAACTTCTGGTCAGGTAAACAAGGTGTGAGGACTTATATGATGCCATGGACATACCCCAGCAGTACAAGAACAAGTACCGAGAAGTGGCGTTCACTAAGGGCTTACAATTATGACTTATTAGAATTAGTGCATGAATAATTAAGTGATTGCGGTGGTGGTGCTGCGGTAGAATTGTCACCTCATAGCAAGACGTTGTCCCATTCGATTCTCAGCTAGACTGTCTTCTGTGTGGAGGCATATGTGAATGGATATACCTTCGTTGAAGGTTGTGCATCAGGGCTGGTAACCCGGTACGTAAAAATCCACTACCAATCATTAGCGGACCGGAGTTCCGCTGTGGTGACCCCTAACCGGGAAAAGCCGAAAGAAACAAACAAGTGCATGAATAATTAAGTATTTAGCACTTCTACCACTTTGATGTACTCTTGAAGAGGGTGTGTCAAGAAGAATATACTTACAAAAGAAACGTGAGATTACTTTGACTTAGGAGATAAAACATTTATAATGCATTTTTGGCTACATGTTTAAGAGGTAAACATGCTTGTGAGTACAAAGTGTATGGAAGTTATGTGAAGTGCATGAAAAAGAAGCATACAAATAGCACTTGTCTTAATACAAGCAAAATATAATGCAATCATCTTACAAAAGTATCAACAAGCAGTTACTGTTCACAAAAGAAAGGGAAGACAGTCTTCTATTTCATACATTTGTCCTTACTGTGACATGATCTCTTAGGATAACTGTTGCAAATATCACAAACAGGCAGACAGCTGTGAAATGACAAAGGACAACTTTGATAAAATATTTATTTTATTTTACATTTGTTTACTGGAAAACTCCAACTGCGATAAGATCCATTTTCAGCAAAGGCCCAGGGAGAAAAGCTCCACAGATAGTGATTATACAAAACTTATACAAGAAATTATACAAAAAATATACAAAACATACAGTCCATCAGAAATTACATTCTATGCTATTATAGCCATTTGTATTATACAATCATCTGATATAATATATATATATATATATATATATATATATATATATATATATATATATATATATATATATATATATATATATATATATATATATATATATATATATATATATATATATATATATATATATATATATATATATATATATATTATATATATATATATATATGTATATAAAACAGATATAAAATAGATATATTGCTCAATAAATGTGCAGTGTTTTAATGTCAGACCTTGAGTATCTGCGCTCCACTTGACATGCTGTTAATCTTCCCAGTGTTTCATGTCATGGTTTCAAGATTCAAGGGAATTCTTTTAATTCCACATTTAATGGGGTAGGACCACAGAGTTGAGAAATAATTACATGGGCACATTTTTCTTATCCACAAAGCTTAGTATTGTTAGTCAGTAACTATCTGTGGTCACTGTCAGTGAACTTCCCAAGACAAAAAAAACCCCTAAACATTTAATTTGGAATGCCATCAATAGCACAAATGGACAGAGGAAGGATGACAAGGAGACGTGGTGTTGGAATGAGGAAGTACAGGAGAGTATAGAGAGAAAGAGGTTGGCAAAGAAGAAGTGGGATTGTCAGAGAGATGAAGAAAGTAGACAGGAGTATAAGGAGATGAGGTGCATGGCAAAGAGAGAGGTGGCAAAGGCTAAGGATAAGGCATATGAAGAGTTGTATGAAAGGTTGGACACTAAGGAGGGAGAAAAGGACCTGTACCGATTGGCTAGACAGAGGGACCGAGCTAGGAAAGATGTGCAGCAGGTAAAGGTGATGAAGGATAATGAGGGAAACATACTCACAAGCGAGGAGAGTGTGTTGAGGAGATGGAAAGACTACTTTGAGGGGCTGATGAATGAAGAGAATGAGAGGGAGAGAAGGTTGGATGATGTAGCGATAGTGAATCATGAAGTACAATGGATTAGAAAGGAGGAAGTAAGGATAGCTATGAAGAGAATGAAGAATGGAAAGGCTGTTGGCCCAGATGACATATCTGTGGAAGCATGGAGGTGTTTAGGTGCAATGGCGGTGGAGTTTTTAACCAGATTGTTTAATGAAATCTTGGAAAATGAGAGGATGCCTGAGGAATGGAGAAAAAGTGTTTTGGTACTGATTTTTAAGAATACGGGTGATGTGCAGAGCTGTAGTACCTACAGAGGGATTAAATTGATCAGTCACAGCACGAAGTTGTGGGAAAGAGTAGTGGAAGCAAGGTTAAGAAGGGACGTGATGATTAGTGATCAGCAGTATGGTTTCATGCCGGGAAAGAGCACTACAGATGCGATAATTGCTCTGAGAGTGTTGATGGAAAAGTACAGAGAATGTCAGAAGGAGTTGCATTGTGTTTTTGTAGACTTAGAGAAAGCATATGACAGGGTGCCTAGAGAGGAGTTGTGGTATTGTATCAGGAAGTCAGGAGTGTCAGAGAAGTATGTAAGAGTGGTACAGGATATGTACGAGGGTAGTGTGACAGCAGTGAGGTCTGCGGTGGGAGTGATGGGTGCATTTAAGGTGGAGGTGGGGTTACATCAAGTATCAGCTCTGAGTCCTTTTTTATTTGCAATGGTGATGGACAGGTTGACAGATGAGATCAGACAGGAGTCCCCGTGGACTATGATGTTTGCAGATGACATTGTGATCTGTAGTGAGAGTAGAGAACAGGTGGAGGAGACCCTGGAGAGATGGAGGTACACTCTAGAGAGAAGAGGAATGAAGGTCAGCAGGAATAAGACAGAATATATGTGTGTGAATGAGAGGGAGGATAGAGGAATGGTGAGGATGCAAGGAGTAGAGGTGCCAAAGGTGGATGCATTTAAATACTTGGGGTCAATAGTTCAGAGTAATGGTAAGTGTGGAAGAGAGGTGAAGAAGAGAGTACAGACAGGATGGAGTGGGTGGAGAAGAGTGTCAGGAGTGATTTGTGACAGACGAGTACCTGTAAGATTGAAAGGGAAGGTCTACAAGAGGGTAGTGAGACCAGCTATGTTATATGGGTTGGAGACAGTGGCATTGACAAAAAGGCAGGAGTTTGAGCTGGATGTGGCAGAATTAAAGATGTTAAGATTTGCACTGGGTGTGACAAGGGTGGACAGGATTAGGAATAAGTATATTAGAGGGTCAGCCCAGGTTGGAAGGTTTGGAGACAAAGCCAGAGAGGCACGATTACATTGGTTTGGACATGTGCTGAGGAGGGATGAATATATTGGGGAAAAGATGCTAAGGATGAAGCTACCATGTAACAGGAAAAGAAGAAGGCCTAAGATAAGGTTTATGGATGTGGTGAGAGAGGACATGCAGATGGTTGGATTGACAGAGCAAGATGCAGAGGACAGGAAGAAATGGAAACAGGTGATCTGCTGTGGTGACCCCTAATGGGAACAGCCAAAAGAAGATGATGATGATCAATATCACAAATGGGACTGGTACTGGTCTGTTTCTGGAGGGTGGCCTAATTGTTAGGGTGTTTGCATTTGCAAAGGCAAGGGTTTGGGTTTGAGTCTCACAAGGGATAATTGGCTAGGCTTAAAATGGCTCGCAAGGGCAGTTAGCTTAGTACTAATCTATGAACCTATGAACCTATGAACACTATGGAAAGTACTGAGTGAAGAGGATGTACTTCTGAATTATCTTACTATGTGGCTCAAGGTGTTACTGCATTAAAATTAGAGAAACAGTAGATGAACAAAAAGTCTTTCGGCTTTTCCTGGTTAGGGTTCGCCACAGCAAAACTCCCATCTGCTAATGATTGTCAGTGGATTTTTACAGTGCCGAGTTGCCAGCCTGACGCCCAACCTTCAAAGAAGGCACGCCCATTCATGCATACACCTACCTGCATGTCTTTAATGTCACTCGACCACGGGGAGGACATGCAGATTCCACACAGAAGACGCTCCAGCCAAGAATTGAACGGGAGAACCTCTTGCTGTGAGGCGACAATGCTAACTGCTGCACCACAGCGGCCTGAGAAACAGCAGATGAATGGTGGGTTCAAATCCTAAATAAAGATAATTTTACTGAGGGGTTTAGAATGAGAGTTTTCACACACTTTTTATTATGAGTCAAACAACTCATCTCTGTGTAATGAATGACAAGTATAATACCTATACTGTTTGTGAATTTGTGTTAAGCATGATAATGATTTATTGAAATAACAGTTTCATATTTACAATGTTACCAATACGTATTAGTGAGTAACAAAAACACAGCTGTTATGTAGCTTCCTCTGGGACTCTATGTGTTAATGCAATAACGCATATGTAACATCGACAATAACGTAGGGTTTGATACCAGTTTTTGATCATTTGAATGTACTATTCACAGTGACACAAATGTTTTGTTGTTGAAAACTGAACTATTCTTAGTAGTAGTAATAATACAGTTTTATATGCATAATGTAAAAACTATGACAACTACCAAACTGTAATGAAAATTAGTGACATATTGAATGTGATAATATTTTTAATATGCTGGATTAATTATCAGTATTTCCAAAGTAGTAACCATGACAGTAATACATTTCCTGTAAAAGGATATCATTCTTACTTGTATATGGTATGTCAAAAATGAGCTAACATAATCTCCTCTGTGTCCCCTTTCTCAAGTATTGTCGGTAGATGTAGGCCCAACAATGTAATTGCAAGTTACTATGTGGCAAATATTGTTAAAAGGCTGAATATGTGGGACGAATACTATAAGAGCTGGGTTCATTGCTGGATATATCTTTTATTTAGTTTCTGCTGTAATTTATGTAATTTTCTTTTTGGGTTTCTGCTTCTGTGCACTGTTTGGCTTTGCAATGTGTTAACTGTCTACAGACACTATCAATGAGTGAGAGTTCATGGCTGAAGGCAAAAACTCAAAAAATCCATTGGGTTGCCATCACTAACACAAATAAAACTGATGCCATTGTACCTTCATCAGCATTCTAGACAGTACTGAGAGATTAAAATGCAGCTGCTGATTACCATTCTCTGTGGCTGAAAGTGTTACTGCCGTAAGTTTAGAGAAATAGCAGATGTAATGGCACAGTTCAAATCCAGTTTGCAGATAATTTAATGGGGGAGTCAGAATAAGTAGTGAGACAAAATTTCTATTAGGAATCTAACACAAATTGAAACTAAACTATTAAAAATGATATTTGAAACACAACTCTGTGCAATACTTGCTAAGTAAGTCAACTATAATCTATGCAAAATATGTTAAAACATAACAATGCTGATAGTATTTTTAAACTACATTGGATATGTGATGCCCATGCACTGGCCCAGTAATCAAGGAGCCTCAATCCTCACCACTTGCACCAGTGAGGGGCGTCCACATTGGGAGGATAACAAGCACACACACAGTAAAGTACAATTTCCCTTAAGAGCACACAGAGATCACAGTCAGTCTGGAACTGGTTTCTCTCTTTCTCTCCAGATCTCCAATAAGACTCCCCACTGGCACAGCTATAGGGTCCAGATCTCAGCCTAGTGGTCAAGCTAAAACCTCCAGCACCCTCTCTGTCCAACCAGTGCTTTGTGTCCCTATCCAAGTAACTGACACACACACACACACACACACACACACACACACACACACACACACACACACACACACACACACACACTTTAAGATTTGTGTTATACATACACACAGACACTCCTGGGGAAGGCTGGCACAGGTTCTCCAGCTATGCCCCCTTCTTGCCCAGACTATAAGGTAGAAATCACTGCCACCAACCACTACTTATCAGCTACTAATAAGGCCCTTCCCAAAGGGTGACCAATTTTACTGTGCAATGTTACTTTTATCCAAATAGTAAGTGTGACCTAGGCTAAGGATATTCTGGAGTGGCTTAGTACAGTATCATCAAATACATGCAAAGTACTCTAAGAACTTAAATTATCTCTACGCAAAACAGCCACAGTTGAATAAAAAATATTTAATAATAAATAATCAAAACACAAGGCAATACTCATAAATTCAAAACAATGACAATAAAGCATTCAGAAGTCACAGGAAAATGCCATAAAACAATATTGTAGGATAGTCTGACATAAACATAAAGAACAGCTAGACTAATCTGGCTATATTCTATCTATCTCTAACAGAAATACTAAGTATTAAATAACAGCTATACTAATCTGGCTATATTCTATCTATCTCTAAGAGAAATACTAAGTTCTTAATAACTTTATGTACAGAAAAGCAAGTGCCTTTTGAGTTGTTGTCAGATCCAGATCAAGATACAAAATGCTCAATTTTCTCTGAGAAAGTCTTAAATTGATAATACACAGTACTGCTGACTCATCTTAGATTACATCATTTTTATCACTTCTCCTTTAGTTCCCAGGCTAACAGAAACTCAAAATGTACATTTCTTTGTAAGCTGCACCTGCCAGGAAACCTCAGCAATAAAAGACACTTTTACATGTGAAACCTAGTAATTATCTATGTCTTAAAACAATAGAAAGAATTTCCTAGCCCAGACATCCTGTCTCCGAGCTTGAGATCAAACACAGTTGTGAAATTCTTTACTTAACAGCTTTCTTCCAGTTGGGTGCAATGTGGTTAAATTTTTGTAGCTCAGTACAACATATAGTTTAATCCTAACATATAGTTCTCTTTACATTTGTAAAACAAGCCTGTGGATTATATTAATATTTACAATGACATAGAATTATCTACAAAATTCTATCTGGCTGGGCTGGCAGCCCCTTAGTTTTCCACAGGATATGTAAAATCTGCACAACAGTTACTGGAAAAAAGAATGAATCATTACCTATAATTATTAGGTGTGTAGGATAGTATATCATGTGAAATATATATGTCACCAACTCCACCCTGTTTTACTCCAATCGTGTGACTCAATGCATATGAAACTGATTTACATAAATAAATGATACCTTTTTACATATAACCCCAGCAGCATAGCAAGTAAAAATCACACAGATATAGGCATGCCATAATTAGATCTCCACTGATGCCAAAATTGTTATACTTCAACTTATAAGTTTAAAATGTGAGTTTTCCTGTGACATTAACAGTTAGTAAGCAGGATTTAGCAGTTCATCCTTCTTTTTAGTCATAGGTTCAATTGCCAGGTGGTGTTACTATGTCCCAATTCATACATTTCACTCTTTACCACCACTGATTATTGCCACCATCATACAACTGATGTCAGGTTATGTGACATCACTGTGCCAGAAAACTGTACGGATAGCATCCACCATAACAGAGGTCATGTTTAGAGGTGACAATATATCCTTTGAAAAGTAATTTAAATATCATGATCAACAAGCATTTATAGATTTTGTAGTGGAATACATGCAAATACAGCAAGCATCATCTGTGGCCAAGTCTTGCGGTCAAATTACACACATAAAGTGCATTTTGAAGGAATCATACAAATTTCACTGCCAGGCAATTTTGGTGGCTTCAGTTGCATAAAAGCAGCTGGAAAGTTTGGCCAGCATTGCACACAGGCTAGTAAAGATGAGATCTGACTTGGGCACAATTCACTGCTATATTTCTAGGTGTCCTTCAGAAGACATGACAGGTGGAAGTGAGAGTAATTTTCCAATTAGAGCCCAAAGGTGGTATGAAGACAAGTCCAGGAGCTTTGTGACAATCCTTGTAAAGGGCTATACCTGTGGGCTTCTACAGGAAAACTGTACCAGGTCTCAGTACAAGGCTAGGGCTTGGAATGATTTTGTCAAGGCTATCTCTAGTGTAACTGGCATTCTACACACTGGGCAACAGTTTTATCTCCATTATAGTAATATGAAGGGGCACAAGCAGGACCTCCTGAGCCACTGGGATTCAGGATTTAGAACTGCAAGCACTCCTGAGTTGTGCAGGTATAGTGACTCATCTGCAGCCAGTACAATACCATGGCCAGGCAATACAGTTATTCATCATGCTTATTGTTTCTGTATGTTTTTTTTTTGTTTTATACAGCTACTTAGGACATTTCTGGGATCAAGGAGATGCATCAGGAATGACTGGTACACCTCAGAGAGGCACAGGGTAAGCATGGATCAAGTACAAATGCAGGTGAGATTGTAGTACATCTGTAATGTCGTCAACAAATTTCATGGTATCAGTCCATATGAGCTTGAGACACAAAAGCTGAGTAAGTATATTAACCTTCATATCAAGCATACATGCCTGTTCCAATAGCTTTTGATCATTCCTTTAGGTAATGAGTAAATAAGCATAACTGTTGTGGGTTCCATTCTCACCAGAAGTAATTAGCTTTTATTACCAGATATTATCTAAAAAATATTTACTACAATATTAAATAACATTAAACATTCCATTTTCATAACTGGATGTATTTACTTAGAATGCATATATTAGATATGCCATAGTCACCCAAACTTTTACATATTATTTGTAATAGCACTCAGACTGATGTATTTTATGACGCATCAATGTCTTCACATCATACCTTAATGTGACATAGATTAACACAGTTATGTGTTATACTTGCTTATATTTTGAAATATTAATCTGACATGGTATTAATGAATTATATATCTTCATAGGTTCATAGATAGGTACTAGGCTATTGGCCCTAGGGCCTATACAAGCCTAGCCAAAAAGGTACCCTGGCTTTCGCCACACAAGAAAATTATTTTCCTGTGCCCCTGTCAAGCAGAGCCACAGAAGTGATCCCAGGGGTGAATTTCTGATTTCCCATCCAATCATCAAGATTTTTCTTGAAGAGTGCTAATGAGGAGCAATGTTTGACATAGATAGGTAGTCTGCTCCAGAGTATGTGAAGTCTCTGGGACAGGAATCTATCCCTCCAACATGTTATGTTTATTGTGGTGGCAAGGTTTAGGTCCCTAGAGCATGTAGCTCGGAGGGACTGGTATTTCTTTAAGTGGAGCATGTCCAACAGCTCTGGGTTTGACATAGCTTTGTATGTCAGGAAGAGATCACCTCCTTGTAGGCGATATGCAGTGGATTAAAGCTGGAGTTTTTTGAGGCGGTCTGCGTAGGACATCTGTTTGAGGCCAGTAATCCTCTTTGTGAGGTATTTCTGTGGCCTTTCCAGTTGTTGTAGATGTCATGTGAGGTACTTACCAAAAGGGGCGTTTTACTCTATAATGGGTTTAATGAGTGATGAGTAGAGGGGAACAATGACCTCCTTTTTTCTGGATGAGAAACCTTTTGTGATGAGGTGTGCCATGTAGAAGGATTTCCTGACCACTGTGGCAATGTGATTATCAAAGGAGACTGTCCACCTGTGTCCCAAGGTCTCTTATCACACTTACAATGTTAAGTAGACTATTGCCTATGTGGTAGTTCATGGGTACAGAGTTTTTACCAAAGGACATGACAATGCACTTTTTGGCATTGAGCTTTTGGCCATGGCTTTGACATCAGGCATCTGTCTCAGTGAGGCCCTTTTGTAGGATGTCCACATCATGAGGAGTTTTGATTATGGCTCCTAGTTTGCAGTCATCTGCAAACTTATTTAGCCAAAGACCTTCTGTGTTAGCCTGTACTTCAGAGAAGTAGATACCAAACAGGAGAGGACCCAGGACTGAACCCTGTGGTATTCCACTTGTCACTGGTCTGAAGTCTGATTTGGAGTCTGCTACTTTCACAGTGTGGGTTCTGTCATTAAGCCAGTTGGCAACCCATCTTGTGACATAGGGATTTATACCTAGTTTAGTGAGTTTATCTATAATTCCAGAGTGGGGGTTTTGTTAAATGCCTTGGCGAGATCTAGATAGGCTGTGTGAACCACCTTACCCTCATCTATGGTTTTGGTGACTGCTTCAAAGAAGTCTATCAGGTTTAGGAGACATGATCTGCCTTTTATAAACCCAAACTGTCTGGGGTCCAGAGTTTTGAGATCTCCAATGTCTTTGTTTATGAGTTCCATAATGATACGTTCCATGGCCTTGCAGACCAGGCTCATCAGGCTAATGAGGCAGTAGTTCCCGAGGTCAGTCATGGCTCCCTCTTTGTGGAGTGGGATAACCATCACGGTGCGCCATTCAATGGGCACAAAGTGTGAGGTGAGGCTATGACTGAACATGGTACTTATGTGGGGTGCCAGTTCATTCTGCAGTTCATGTAGAAGGCAGCCTGGGATGTTGTCAGGTCCCATGGATGTTGTGTTCTTGGCTTTGGAGAGTGAGGTTTTTACCTGTGCAGCTGTGATTACAGGAACTTTGCATTTTTCTGGTATAGAGATGGGCCCTTAAGGGGGTGAGAGGGGGGTAAAGTTAGCACTGAACCTATCTGCCAGGATGTTGGCAATATCAGTTGGTTCTGAATATTTAGTGCCATTATGCTGTAACTCAGAGCAGATCTGAGGGTTGCCATTGAGATTCTTGACATAGCTATAAAATGCTTTGTGGTTGTCTTTAGAATCAGTGGAAATTTTGTTTTCATAACTAGCTTTGGAGGACTTAATGAGGGATCTCAGCTTTTTACTGAGGTTGACCAGGGAGATCCTCCAATCATGGGATTTTACTCTTTTTTGCAACATTTTCTTTCTTCTAATGTAGAGTTTGTTTATGGCAGAAGACCACCAGATTGGCTTCCTTTTTTTGGAGAATAGCATCTTGATGCTTTTATGGATAGCACGATCCATGCACTCATGTAAGTGCTTATAAAGTGCATTTGTGTAGGATTCAGCAGTCTTACCTCTATTGTCCATCTGCATGGGTGTCATGAAGTTTGCCACTTTTGTCTTAAGAAGCGTGAAGTTGGCTTTGGAGAATTTTTTTTCTGTTTTTTCCTTAATGGAGGGGGGGGGATAGGGGCAGTATGTGGATGTCTAGGGTGATTAGCTTGTGGTCGGATCTGACCAATGAGGAATTGACCTCTGCTGTGGAACACCAGTCACCCATGTTGGTGATGACCAGGTCTAGGATATTGCTGGCCCTGGTGGGGGTGTGGATAAGTTGATCCAAGGCGTTGGAATTTATGAATTCCAGAACACGTTGAGCAAAAGAGTTGGTACATGAGTCATTTTCCCAGTTAATGGTGGGGTAGTTGAAATCACCTATTGTTAGGGTGTTGAGTTGTACCCTAATATTTTCCAGTTTATCAAGAAAAGAGGAGTGGGAATCATGGGGCATGGTGGGGGGTCTGTAGCAAGCTACAATCTGGATTACGGTCTTGCCCAGAGTTAGTTGAACTTGGATAATCTTGGATGCATTATGCTGAGCAACTAGCTTGGAGGTGTCGATATCCTTAATGAATATGGACATGACTCCACCTTTAGTGTTTTGGTCCGGGTTAGGTGGCCGAAAGGTGTGGTATGAATTATAGCCTGGTAATGCAGGGGTGCTCTCTGGAGCTTTGAACCAAGTCTCTGTCGCTGCACAGATGTCGATGTTCTCCATTTAAAGGTGTGCCTCGAGTGAGTGCATTTTAAGGTTTAGACTTCTAGCACTGAGTAGCATTACCCTCAGATTTTGATTACTTGTACCTGTTACAGTGGTGAATTTGTCATTTGAACCTTGCCTAAAAAAGGCACTATAGGGGTGGCAAGAACCTTTGCCAGTATCCGGAATCCCAAGTGCGACTGGTCCAGGCCATCTCTGGCAAGGCATCGTGGTCTGTTGATCATGTCATCCCAGGCAGACAGAGACTGGATTCCCTTAGAATGACACCAGAAGCTTAGCCAATTGTTGAAGTCAATCATTTTGTCCTTGTACAGTGGTATCATTGCAGTTGACATTGTGATATGTAGTGAGAGTAGGGACCAGGTTGAGGAGACCCTGGAGAGGTGGAGATATGCTTTACAGAGGAGAGGAATGAAGGTCAGCAGGGCTAAAACAGAATATATATGTGTAAATGAGAGGGAGGGTAGAGGAATGGTGAGGATGCAGAGAGTAGAGTTGGTAAAGGTGGATGAGTTTAAGTACTTGGGATCAACAGTTCAGAGTAATGGTGAGTGTGGAAGAGAGGTGAAGAAGAGAGTACAGGCAGGGTGGAATGGGTGGAGAAGAGTGTCAGGAGTGATTTGTGACAGATGGGTATCAGCAAGAGTGAAAGGGAAGGTGTACAAGAGGGTAGTGAGACCAGCTATGTTATATGGGTTGGAGACCATGGCATTGACAAAAAGGCAGGAGTCAGAGCTGGATGTGGCAGAGTTAAAGATGTTAAGATTTGCATTGGGTGTGACTAGGATGGACAGGATTAGGAATCAGTATATTAGAGGGTCAGCTTTGGTTGGACAGTTTGGAGACAAAGCAAGAGAGGCGAGATTGCGTTGGTTTGGACATGTGTTGAGGAGGGTTGCTGGGTATATTGGGAAAAGGATGCTAAGGATGGAGCTGCCAGGTAAGAGGAAAAGAGGAAGGCCTAAGATAAGGTTTATGGATATGGTGAGAGAGGACATGCAGGCAGTTGGTGTGAAAGAGCATGATGCAGAGGACAGGAAGAAATGGAAACAGATGATCCGCTGTGGAGCCCCCTAATGGGAACAGCTGAAAGAAGATGATGATAATGATGATGATAACTGTGGTATCATTTTTGGGTGATGGCAGGATGCTACTCAGGGCTAGGATCATACCTGCCTGGGCTACAAGATCGGAGATCTCCATGTCTCTTTTCATGTAGCCAGGGAGGTACATCTCAGGTCATTCACACCAACATGGACAATGACAGAGTCATATTTGTACTTGTTTTGGAGTGACCTGAGTTGTGTGTTATGTGGCGGATCCTGGCACATGACAGGCAGCTGACAGTAACTTTCTCCTTGTTTAGCCTGGTGAGTGGAACATCAGTGTGCCTGACTATAGAGTCACCTATGACTAGAGTATTTTTTATGTTCTGCCTTATGGGCTGTAGTTGAGTGGCACACTGAGTTTGTGGTCTATGTGTCATTTGGGTTGTGTTGGGGGGTGGAAGTTGCTTGCATTTCTGCTTTGGAGGTCTTGGTTGTTTGGGAAGATTTTTATTGAGAGCCTCCGTGAATATAGGTGTGTGTTTTGTGCTTCTATATGTGTGTTTTGGTGTTGTAGGTTTTGAGGGACTATGTGATGAGTGTGGTGTGGTGCAAGTGTTTACCTTCTCTTCTTAACTGTCTAGTCCAGTCTTTGGCGAAGAGACCTTTGCTTCCAGTTTGGCTATATAAGTGCATCTCTCTCAGGTTGTAGTGTTGGGTGGTAGCAGGAGAGGGTTGTCTGTGTACATGAGGCAATTGCTGCATTGCCCCAAGATGCCCAGATTCATCAGGTAGCCTGGAGAAAACACCGGGAGCTGACCTTTATACATACTTGGATAGGTGCTTATTTATTAAGTACTAAAAACTGTTTTCCTCTAGACAAGTGAAGAAAGTTGAGTGCTGTAGTAATTTGCAGCTTATTTAGTGCTTACAATGAGTTCTGTACAAGTGCTGAGCTCAAAGAAACAGATTTGAGTGCTAAATCTAAAAAGCTGGCTAGCTGCAAGGGAAAATTTGAAGAGCAGACTTTATGGCGCCAGGAATAGTTTAACCCTAGTTAAGCTGGGGGGGGGGTGTGCTCAGGAGCTTACAAGTCCTGGATACAGCAAATCTGTATCTGGACTAAACTTGCTACAGAAAATGGGGGAAACAAGCTTAGAATTTTTTTTTCAGTAAAGTGGAAATGAAGAACCTGGAATAGAAGTTAATTCAAGGTTAAGAATCTGAGTGGGTTGGCCTTTACAAATGTTCTCTATTAGATTGAATGAACTAATGACACTAGACTGGGAGGAGTGTCACAGATCAAATATACAGTATGGGCAGGCAACTGCAAAGCCACCAAGTATAGCTCCTAGCTCTAACCACTAAATGAAAGTTTTAAACAGATCAAGGAGCAAGCAGACTCTAGAGAATGCTTTTGACTGCAAACAGACTAGACTAGAACACAGAAACCTAAAAAAATCAAAAATGCACAGAAAAGCACAGATAGAGCACTCACAAACAGAAAATACAACTTTCAATATGAAAAAGCAGTTTACAGTTAAGTAATTCAGTAAACATGCAATTAGAGTAAAGAAACAGTATCTAGCAATGAAATATACAGTTAAAACAGTATAAAACAGTACATAAATGCAGTGGAACAGTAAATAAAGCTTTATAACAGTGCAAAATGTAGTAGATTAACTGTATAGCACAATTATAAGCATTTCAGAAGTGCAATTCAATTAAATAAGTGTAAGAAATAACTTATCCTGCTCTTGGAATCTTAAGGAATTTCTGCTTAGTTTCAGCAATGAATTACTATTCTCAGCCTGATAAATACAAGCACAACCTTTTCCAGATGCAGGGTTTATATACCAGTAAAGATGGAAGAGTTAGATCAAATTACTACTCAGTCTTATTAGCCCCTGCTATTACCCAATCACTCGTACTACAGAAGGTCAGGAAACCCTGTTAATCTCAATAATAATGAAGACAGACTATCAGTAGAAAATGGCTGCCAGAAACACAGGAAACTCAACAAACAAAACTACCAGGCCTGGGCAACAGCAGGCCTCTATCAAGATTATGTCACCTGAGCAGAACACAGAAACCTTACTTTAAATGCATAGAAATAGCGCTCACAAAGAGAAAATACAAGTCTCAGTATGAAAAAGCAGTTTACAATTTAGTAATTAAATAAAAATGCAATTATAGTAATGCACACTATTACAGCTCCTAGTTGTAGCCACTAAATGAAAGTTTTAAACAGATCAAGGAGCAAGCAGACTCTAGCGAAAGCTTTTAACTGCAAACAGACTAGACTAGAACACAGAAACCTCAAAAATCAAAAATGCACAGAAAAGCATGGATAGAGCACGCACAAACAGAAAATACAACTCTCAGTATGAAAAACCAGTTTACAGTTAAGTAATTAAGTAAATGTGCAATTAGAGTATTGAAACCATATCTAGCAATGCAAAATACAGTTAAAACAGTGTAAAACAGTACATAAATGCAGTGAAACAGTAAAAAAAATTTATAACAGTGCAAAATGTAGTAGATTAACTGTATACCACAATTATAAGCATTTCAGAAGTGCAATTCAATGAAAGAAGTGTAAAAATAACGTATCCTGCTCTTGGAATCTTAAGGAATTTCTTCTTAGTTTCAGTAATGAATTACCATCCACAGCCTGATCTCATCCAACTATACATTGCTTTTTTTTCCTGTTTGGATACATTGCTGCTGCAACTCAAATGACCATCAGTACAGGGAGATAGACCAATCACTGTGGATCGAACTGCCATAACTCCAATGATGGCTGTTGGTACAACACAACAAGCAGCACATCTGTGTGTCAGCCTGCCAGCATTGCCTTCACACTGCTTGTGCTACCTACTCCAACTGGGTCAGATAGCCCTGCCCTATGTTATGATGCAGTGGTATCTTTCAGGAGTAGTGGTAGTGGAGGTGGTGATTTAGTCATCCATCAGGAGATGACAGGTCTGGTCGAGGACATGTTGGAGATGGGCCTATGTGCCAAATTGTCACTATATAAAAGATCCTGTATCAGTCTGCAAAGTGAACGCCCCATGCGGTGCTGACTCTAGGATCTGTGACAAAAGACAGTGATGACAGTTCTGATAGTGTAGATTCTTATTGCGCTCATGCTGGGTGCAGGTGTCCCTCAGATGTCCCTTACCTCTCCCTGATCATGGTGTCCCCCAAGCTTTTGTGTCCATCACTATCCCTGTCTGTCTTGTATGTCCTGTATGTCTGTACCTGCCTATATGTCCTTTATTTCTGCACCTGCTATATAACGTAACTGATTTACCTTTCCCTCTTATTTCTAAAAACCTTCTGCAACAGTCCTCCTCAAAGAAAATAAATAAATAAATATATATATATATAAATAAATAAATAATGGGCACCTGTCCCCCCCACCAAAAAAAAGTAATCACTGATACAAGTATATATATATATATATATATATATATATATATATATATATATATATATATATATACATACACACACACACACACACACACACACACACACACACACACACACACACACACACACACACACACACACACACACACACACACACACACACACACTCAACCAATAAGAACATATTTGTATTGCCATATAATTTCATATATTGTAGGTATTAGCTTATTAGTTATTTTGAACTATAAACAGCTTTTAAAATATGTTGGCTGGTGTAGGCCACAAACTATTTATTAATATGATAATTGTATACAACAGTCATTTCTTCCAAAAAAGTAACTGTACATACAGCATGGCTGACCACAGTTAGCCACCACAACCCAGGCACAGAAGGAGTGGTGGTTAAAGTAGACGCTGAATGACCAGCACAGGTATTAGTGAGAAATTCATTATTCATTGTTTTATTTTTAGATTTTAAAAGTGTGTTGATTACAACAACTTTACATGATATCACTTAAAATACAGCTAAAGTATGCAAAGCAGAGTGTAAACCAATAAAGTCAATGGAAATATGTACAAAGTTTGAAGAAAGAACACATCCCCAAATAGACAACACAATCATCAGCTGTAACAATTTGAAGGAAATCAGGATAACTTTCTAGTTTAAATTGCAGTAAACAAGAAATATACATAATATTATAAATGATTTCAGTTCAAATTCTTAATGCAAATCTATGTTTTGCTGTTTTGCTGCTTAATAAATGCAATAACATATAAGAGGTATAGATTCAGCACAAATGTATACAGAAATAAACACACAGGTTCAGTACTAGTGCAAGAATAATTATGTGCTTTGCTGATTAATAAATGTAATCATGTCAGAAAACTATGAACACATTTGTATAAGTAAGTGACCATCCTGTATGCCTTCTACAGTATATGGACCTGAAGAAAAGAATTGCTACAGTCAGTCACAAGAGCAAAGACACTTAAAGAGACTGACCGAATATGCTTGTGAGTATGCAAGCATGATTCTGAAATAATAGTAGTATCATTCTCCAAAGAAATGTGTTGAATAAGAATTTTTTTTAATATTTATTTTGCAATATTAAATCCAGAAGTAATTAGTAGAAAAAGAAAGTGAAAGAAGTAAAGTGCTTTCAGTACACAAATGCAACATAATCCATATCAGCAAAATATTTCAAATGTGTTACCATTTCTTATGTTACGCCAGCTTATCTCCTTAGTATCGGTAGACTGCAAATGTAAAAATCACCACCACTTGGTATCGTTATACTGAATGTTCAGAGGGTTCAAGTAACATTTCATAGAATACTTTTTTCTAAATAAAGATACAATAAACATAACAAATTGTTATTAGTAAAGAAAGCCCTAATGCATTTTATTGAGTCATGTTATTTTGTGCAATTCTTGCTTCTCCATCTAACCTTGCTCTCTCTTTTTCTTATTTTAATATGTATACTTTGACTTTCTTTTTTCCTTCTCTCTTGTTTATGCTCATTTTTTCCACAGTTTCAGAATCTCTAGTGGCATCCCAACTACATTCCTCCCAGATCAGGGAACATTTAACCTCTGCCATTCTTGGACAATCTCACAGAGTTGGGTCGTATCATTGGTCCTATAGGCCCCCTGTGTCATACGGCAATCTCATAAGCTACATAGACTATGATCTTTTGAACAAGTTGAGGATGTGGTGGAGCAGGTAGTGGATAAACATCTTCACCTAGTCCAGGATGCTCCTCATTGAGTGCAAGGCTTGCTGCTCCAGTTGGCACTGACCACCACACCACAACAGGTCTCTACCCCTCAACATTAGAGTCCTCCACTGCAACACCATCAGGCAGTGGGAACATTTATGTCCTGTGAACTAAATGTGCTCTTGTGATGAACTTCTCTTCACTCCCTTACTTCCCTGACCCTCTCTCCTATACCCTTTAACCTATTTTCTACCTCAACTACCTTCTTACATAAAAAAATGAAAAATAGTGGGTCTATCTCCCACCAGAAATATAGTACCCCCTCTCCCACCTCCTCCAGCACAACCCTGTTGAAGTGTTCTTTCTTTTTGTCCAACTTTGTTATGTCTCCCCTTTTTCAATCTTTCCTATCTTTTCCTTTCCATTATTTTAAAGAAAGAAATCAGGGTGTCCAGTTCACACAAGGGAACCCCAACAGAAAACATATAAAACCCCTTTATATTTTTTAAAACTTAATATAAATAACTACACTGTGTGCCACTTGTCTTAATTACTTCAAATGTGCCTGTGCTTGGCCATGTTTGTCCACAATTCCTAAATACTTCTGAAATTATATAAGCATTTATGGTTTAACATAGCACTTTGCACATACTTAAGGATTAACTTTATTAACTTTACATGTCTGAAGAAAGCTTTTGCATTTATGGAGTCAGCACATAAAGGCAATGAAAGTGCAAACCTTGGGAATATGAATAATATTCTTAATTTATAAATTATACTAAAAATTAACCATTAAAATAGGACATTTTTCTTTAAGGTGATATTTATAAGAAAATATTTTGGAAATACTATGGCAAGAATTACCTGGAAGGATACTGGCTATGCAACTTATCGTTGCAAACCAACACAGCTGTGATATGAAATAACTGTGTTAAGAATATTTATTTCTTTATTAATAAAGTCTTTTAAATGTGCCTGATACTTAACAGTACTATCCATTAATGTGATCAAACTTTTCTGAGCCACAAGAATTGTTTAGGAAAAATAGGTAGGCAAGATAGAAATTGCAGCTACTTGAATATGTAAATATACTTCCCATTTCCTTAATCTGACAAAATATAATACTCCATATAGTGATTGTCTTATAAGTATTCCAGTGATTAATTGCTTTCCCCTAGCGTCTGACATTCAGAAATGTCTCATTTATTCAAATATTCTTTTTTGTTTACATAAATATGAATACAACAAAGGGTGACCCAGGATAAATGGTTCTGCCAGATGAACTTTAATATAAATGTCGCAAACACAACTAAGGTTAAATAACATACACACTGTTCGTACATACTACTAAGTGCTTTCATCTATATACACCAGACTTTATCACAGTTGTACAAATACATTACTAACAGCTTTAAATAACTTAATCAATTAAGTTCAAACAATGACTACACCCAAAAGACAAACCTTAAAGATGTATTTCTTCTGTAATGCAGGAACAAAATGTATACTGCTGTTACACAATTACAAAACAAAATGGGTCCCCTTCGGTAGATTGAACTTTTACAAGTTCGAACCTCATATGGACTGAATGGAGATCTCCGTACAGTGTGGAACGGGAAGATTTCCCTTTTCCGCAATGTAGTGTGATCTTGGTTTTTGGTATATTTAGGTAAGGGGGGGTGGGGGTGCAGGGGGCATAGCCCCCTTGCTACAGACATTTATTTTTGTTTTCTGTCGTTTTTTTTTTTTTTTTTACTTTTTTCTTCAGTGTTTATAACTTTTGTAAGTTTGAACATAAGGTATCGGCCATTTGTGGTTCGAATTTGTAAAAGTTCGATCTACTGAAGTAGATCCTATATATATATATATATATATATATATATATATATATATATATATATATATGTATTCTACAAGAGAACTATTATCATCTTAAAATTAAATTTAATGTTTGATATTTTATATTTTATAAATTAACATACACACTTTTACAGAATAAATATAAATATAAAAATCTTAAAAACAATTGTAAAAATGATTTTAAAAAATATTTTCAATGCACAAAATAACCTCATCCATTTTGTCTGTTTATGCATATAATATTAGTTTTAAAATTAACACTTGTTAGCTGGCATCCTAGGAACACTGGAAGAAGAGATAATATCATTAAGGCCTGGGCAAGCACAGGCATTTAACCTCAACTGCCAAATTAATTCAAGCAGACTTTTTACATCCCCACCCAGGATGTTCCTCATTGCCTTTTCAATGACAAAAAACACAAATTTTTATATCCATCACACTCTGTACAATGCCTATTAAGAGACTTTGTATATTTGTTTTTCTTAATGTCATACAAGTGTTCTGTATTTCTTTGTTTCAAATTCCTGTTGGTTTTACCAACATAAAATGTATTGCAAACTATACAGATAGCAAGGTATAGCACCCAGGAACTATCACAGTTTCATCTCCCCTAACTAGTAAAAGTCCTGACAAAACCTTCTACTGTGACATAGGATCCTTCATGGCTAAACCTGCACTAACGACAATAGCCACATAAATTCATACGACCAAGTCTGTGTTCAGTATTCTTATTAACTGTATTGCCTTACAGTAAATGTTTAATAGAGTTACCCTTACTAAACACAATTTTGAAGCCCCACCTAGTAACTTTTTATATCAGAGTTGAAAATCAAATTCCAATTTTTCTGAATAGAACCAACATATTTATACATGTCACTACTGAATAGAATAATACATGAAACTCCATATGGTCTAGATACAAATCTAGTCTCACCTAAGGTTTCAGGTGGAACCTTCTCAACAACCCAATCCACCTATAATTTAAGAATGTGTGCAATGTTTCAGTGCTGATCCCTTAAAATTTCATTTTTAACCTTATGTAACAATGATGCTGGACAACCCCTCTCTGTAAATAGGGTACATAAGAAATATAGTTCATTTCAAAAGCATCATCTTTCATGGTTAATCTAGATGAACAGACCATTTGCCCTTTTACAATTCCTCTCTTTTTGTGGAGGGGTGACAGCTGGTAAAATGTAGATACAAACTGGAGAATGTTTCTTTATGATAAATCACTGAAGTGTAACACCTCAACTCTAAGTCTTTGGTAATGGTGACATCCAAATAATTAATCCAATTTGAGTCAATACTATGTGTAAACTTAAAAATTCAACAGATTCTTCCAATTTACTCAAAAACACCTGCCATTGCTCTAACGATTCCTTCCATAAAATCAGTATATTGTCTAAAAATCTATAATACACATAGAGGAAAGGAGCAAATGTGAATGTTAATGTGTTTGCTACATTTATATTAAAGTTCATTTAGCAGAACAATTTATCCTGGGTCAACCTTTTGTTGTGTTTGTGTTTTCACATTGCATGAGTTTGGTTATTTGATTATGTAAATATTGAACCAGCACCACCAAGGTGCATTGGTAGAGGCCATCATTGTGTTTAGTATTTTTTGTTTTTTAATTTGATTTATCAGTATTTCTGGTACCTGTTGCATACTATAGGTTTACAGGAACAGGGTATGCAGCAGCAGTACATTTACTTTTGCTTTTCACCTTTTGTAATGTGAATGTAGTTTGACTATATTCTTTTTGGAAACAGAATGGTATACATGGGGAGTGGGAATGTTTCCTTACCTCACTTGTTTGCCCCTTTCAAGAGATGCACAACCATGGATTTAATATGAAGGTGATATGAAACAAAGCTCCCTACATGCATAGTGTGTGTGTGTGTGTGTGTGTGTGTGTGTGGGGGGGGGGGGTCCTCATTCAAAAATATTTAATTTATTTGTGATCCTCAGTACTTGTGCTATATCACTGTCGATTTCTTAATGTTATGGAACATGATGGTTATGTCTGTGAATTCATGTAAAATATACCTGCTGCTAAGCTTAATGAAACATTGAGGCTGAACTCATCACACCTACAAGTCATTGGTTCAGTGAGATGAATATGCATTTTTTTCTCCTAATAAAGAATATTTTCCCTAGGAGTATCAGGGGTCTGCACTCCCACCACTCCTTTTGTATAGTAACATACTTTAAGTATAACTCTCAACTGTCCAGATTTTTGCAGAATGTCCATATTTTTGTCTCATATTTTTGGTCTTTTCCTCATAAAATGTGTAGTTTTCTGGCAATCACTGAGGACTGATATCACTAAATAATGGCACACATTTGAGTTTCAGACATCGCATCCTTCAGGTAATGCATGCTAACATGCATCCTGTTTTTCTAAGAACTTTATAAGTTTATAAGAGCAATATTTAAAAATTGTTCATATTTTCGGCCTTTGTCTCCCGTTATTTTAAGCTTTGTCCAGATATTTTGTGCTAAGAGGTTGAGAGGTTTGACTTTACGTAACATAATGTAAGCAAAAGGTGAGAAAAAACATTCAAAATAAATTAGTCATTCTGATGACTTATGCTGGTAATCTGTTCTGCCATGATCACTCATTAAGCTTCCCTGCTGTCATACATTCCAATGTAATGTTTAAAGCCATTATACCATGACGTAATGTATCTAGTAATGAGGTCTGTATTCATCTTTAAAGTATTTTTTTTTCCAGTTCAGACTTTATGTTTTTTGTTTTTTTTTTCTTCTCTAGCCAAGGAAGTAGCATCTGAATATTTAGCATTTGATATCATTTGCTTGAACAAACTTCTTTCAGTCAGAATGCAGTGGCTCATTATGTTCTTAAGGAAGACCAAGGTAAATTCCTTAAAGCATATTCCAGGTTATCATCTGTGTGACAACATTAGACAATAAAGCTTCTAGGCCAAATAGTGCCTATTAGCTCAGTTTGCTAATTTCAATCTTATTATTAGTCACTTTGTTATAGCAAATCTACATGAACACCTGGGTGTGTTTGGGATGTGTATTCTGGGGAGCCATAATCTGGTGGCTTCTTCCTATTTTGCTTCTCAGGACTAACACTGAGCTGGAGAAAGCTAAACCCTTGTTGAGCCCCTAGCCCAGTTCAGTGTTATGCCATATCAGCTATTTCGCATGATGCGGTAGCATACCCTGCTTGTTACATATTCTACAAGTAAGATGCCTCATTTAGACCACCCAAAGATTTGCTATTACCTTCAAATTTCCATTCATATTAGTACAGATTGCAGTTACCTGTATGGTTCAGTTGCCTGAAGTAAAAGGTGTTGCAGAAGACTGAACACTAGTCTTAGCTGGACATTATTTATTTATCTGTTTACTTGTTTTATTAACCATGTAGGTGGACTGGTACAGTGACTATTTTCAGCCATGACCTCAGCTGCATGGGCAGTAACAACATGCATGAGTGATGTGATACATCGAAAATGGTGATTTTGTTTTCTTTTTTATCAGATAAAAGATATGGGAAACATATCTCCATATTTAACTTTCTGCCACTCCCATCCTGCCTGCAGCTATTTTGCTCAACCAATTCTGCTGGTGACTGATGGGGGAGTGGGATGCACACCCTCAATATTTCCAAGGTATAATTTTGTTTGTGAGGGGAAAAAAAACTGAAACACTGAAAACATGTACATGACTTTACACTCAGAGATTTGCATTGTATGTGATTTGTTAAACAACACTTAAATAAACACATTGCTATAGCTAAAAACATATGAAGAGGTGTGGATTTTTTATTGTAGGTAGTTTACAGACCCATGACATGCTCTAAAGTGAAAAAAAATCACTTTGTACTGTAAAAGAAAACAATTCTAAGTGTAACCATCACTTATTGACTATCAGAATAGACTCATAGCCAAACATAAATTAAAGGAATCCTCCCTGTTTGGTGGACAGACTGAAGGAAAAATGTTCTTGTCTTCTTGGGTAGGCTATACCTTTTGTAATAAAAGCTAACATTTTTAGTAACCTAGATAGGTCTGAATGATTACTACCATGGAAGAAAAAAATAATCTCTAAACAAAATAAGTAATAATAATAGGAAATAATAATAATAATAATAATAATAATATAATAATAATAATAAGTAATGATGTCTGGTCTGGTTTATAAAGGACTAGGCAACCTTTTTGTGGTGGTTGGTACAGTTAAATAATCATGAAGCAGAGACAGTTACAGAGATGAGTGTTGAGAACACATAAGAACCTTCCAGTTATACGTATAAAGAAAAATGAATTATTTATTTTTCTTCTGCTAAAGCGATACTTCTCTTTTGGTGGATATAAATTGTGCATTGTTAATTAAGGGCCACAAAAGTTTGACAGGCTGCAAACTGTAACATTTCATTGAAGAGTTCATCTATGGGGCTAAGTGAAAAAGTTTGCTCATTTATCTAGCAGTATTTCGCTAGATAGTTGTCTTTCCCTTATGATAATCACAGGGTGTAAGATGATTGTGTGTTGTCATGGCAACAGTCTTGATTGCTTGCAGTCTAAATACACTTTCTCACAAAGACACTCACCAGCAAGGATTTTATATTATACTATCTCATGTTAAAGATGAAGCTCTTATATTCCCAAATGAGAATGTGATGCATTCAGTGTCTTATTAAAACTTCTACTTCCCTTCCTCTGTTTTGGGGTTTGTGTGCCATCGCTGTGGTGGTGGTACCCTAGTGACACTTGGAAATCTATTTATGAGTCACTTTACACATGCAGAGAATCAAAAAATGTAAATGAATACCATGTGTTTGCCTTTATCATCAGATTGTATTAAAACTCACTAGCAGGCAGATAGTAACCCTTGACCTACAAGTCTTCCAGAACAGAATAGAAAATAAGTTTGTGATACTGGAGACTTTGAAAACCTATTTATAATAAAAGTAGTAATCAAAATCTTGTTTGCTTCAGTTCATTATTTCTTAGAGCAAGGAGACCAAACCCATTCATTTTCCTACAACTACAGATAATAAATCAGAAAAGTGTTACATAAACTTTTTATTCATCAGAATAAAGAGCGGAATATTTTTCTCTGATGACATTAAAACACTCTTGCAAGTTAATGCTTTAAGAATTAAATCTTTATCACATGTTGAATGGTACCTCATTGTGTCCTCATAACAAAATCTGCGTATAAGTCTTATCCAGACACTAAGTGATGAAATATTTAACAAAATACACTGATAGCAAATGGACTGCATGTTTTAAACTCACTTGTATGGTGATGCGTATTGAGTGCACTCCTGTATACTAAGTTATATTTATGTTTCATACAGGACACATCAAAATGGGTACAGTAGATGGCCAAGTTTTGATTATTAAACAACTAGCAATACACACTCCCTGGGATTCAATAAACTCCGTGCAAGCATAGTGCTCTTACTGCACAGAGTGGTTCGTGTCCATGTAGCCCAGTAGCGCACCTTGCATTTTCATCAAGGCATGCTGCTGTTTAACCTACATGGACACAAACCTTGGGCAAGTGCAGGGGGCATGTTTAAGTAGTGCATGATCCATGAACATGCCCCCTGCACACAGAAATTTCTGTATGGCACTTTTGAAATGCATTTCAGTGTCAGCAGACACTGAAAGCCAAAAAAAAAAGGGTCTTTCAGTGTTCGCGGACACTGAAAGAAGCAGAAGATTAGGAAGAAATGTAGGGGGTGTGTGACAGGTTCTGTCACACACCTTCTGCATTGTCAAAGTGCCATATGGCACTTTACACTGCAAATGCATAGATCCTTGCTGACTGTCCAGAATGCTGGCTCAGATATTTGGCCAGGCATAACTCTCCACTGCACAGTTCCCTCAAAATGTCCAGCTTTCAGCCAAAAATGTCATACTCTCGGAAATTCTATGGTAATGCACAACCCGTTGCTGTGACAAACTGAGAAAGTTGATACAATGACAGGTTGTGCATTACCAAACGTTAAATATTAGTAGTGTGGATATGCCCCATTAAAGTAGTCATATATTTTTTTTTCACAAATAACTGAAGTTTAAGCCCAGCTGAGTGTGTTTGTGCTGCATGTTGTAAGCTCCAGATACAACATGCAGGAATTCTGGGTTTGAATACCAAGGCAAGCCGATCCTTTTTAAATAGGAAAACATTGTTAAATTTATGATATATGGGTTTTTTTTGTCACAAAGATGTAAGTATTGACATTTATTAACCAGGGTAGTGTTTTTTCCAGTATTATAGTGTCATTACATATGTAATATGAGCTGTATTTTTCTTTTTTGAAATTAAGGCATATTTAAGTGGGTTTAAGCGATGCTAAGCAGGATTAAGCCCTTTTAGGGCTAAGCAGCTTTTAGCAACACTTAGCATCATGCAAACCCATGCAAACAAGCTTAAAACTGTTTAAAAGTCTTTAATCATTCTGTAACCATCAGCCAATATTCTGCCTAGCAGCAAAATAATCAGCCCTGCCAAGCCTCAAACCCAGGACTCTGTACACCATGCTCAGAACAATGTACCATGACAGCATTTCAGCTGAAAGGCTTTCTGATGCTTTTTCAAACATATCATATAGTACAGTCATTCAACAGTAGGGAAGAAATTCTGAAGAATCAGGTTTTGTATATATACATACACACACACACTCACACACACACAGACACACACACACACACACACACACACACACACACACACATATATATATATATATATATATATATATATATATATATATATATGTGTGTGTGTGTGTGTGTGTGTGTATGCAGATGCATTTATATGGAAAAATATTTTCATAATATATATATATATATATATATATATATATATATATATATTTATACATGTAAAAAAATATATCAATATAGATATATACATATATGTGTATATATATATATATATATATATATATATATATATATATATATATATATATACTCATAACATGTAGTGCAGTCATATCTCAGAACCATACCTCTCAACCTCTTAGCGCAAGAAATCTGGGTAAAGGCTGTCAAAATGTGGGGATAATGGGCCAAAACTAGGAATCAATTGTAAATATTGCTCTTATAAATGTAGAAAGTTGCTAGAGTAACAGGGTTTGTTTCAGCATACATGTTCTGAATGATGTGAGGTCTGAAACTGAAATGCATGTCATCATTTATTGACAGAAATCCTCAGATCGTCACAGTGATTTCCAGAGAAATAAAAATAACCCATGGAATACACAAAACATATGAGCAATAAACCTGAAACATTCTCCTACAATCCAGCCAGTTGAGAGGTATGCTCAGAACCCCTTACTGCAATGAATCTGGACCAAGTCTGACAAAGTGGATGGGGGGGGGTGAAAGCCATGAAAATAGGGACATATCTCAAATACTGGAGTAGATAAGCTGACACAGTTGCTGCAGTGACGCCATCTGTTCTAACACATTTATTGACTGACATATCCCAAGTCCAACACCCAATTGCTTCTCAGTAGTTAGTGACTTAAATCCTCACATCATCCCACTGATTTGTCAGAAATGCACAACACTTACGGGGGTCAGACAACACTACAGCCTACAAATTTCTGGACATAACATCACATTAGGGAAACTACACTGAGCTGCTAAGCATGTCACCAAGCACAGTGCAACCTGCAGTCAGACTAACACAACGCTAACCCAAATTCACTATGGGGAACTGCACATGTATTTGCAAATATATCCGGTAGTATAGGGATGTAACAGTCATGAAAAGCAGACACTGGTGTAGAAGTGCATACCCACAACCAATGTCATTACAGTCACAGTAACATACCAATAAGCCAAATGAACAGTAGAGTATAATAACTGTGTGAACAAAAATGTCATGTTTGCCACTCACACACTACCCCTACATATACTGCCCCAAGTCACAGTGTAGTATGAATCCTGAGGTGCTACACGACATGTGTCATTCTGCCCCTACAAACATATACAGCTGATAGACCACCAGTAACTGGATCAACAGTCAGATAGTAAAATAGCCATGGCACTTACATCTACCTGCTCCCTACACAGGCCAAGTAACATTTGCACACTACAATGCTACACAGTCCTGACAGCCTGTCAACAATTACCAGACATACACAGACCTCTCAATTGTACAGAGTCCCACAGAATGTCCAGGTCTTGTCCCCATATATATATGGCCTCTTCCTCATAACATGTTTGGCATTCTGCTACATCACTGGGATGATATCAGGAATGAAGGCACTAAATAATGATATACCACACCTATCAACCTCCTACTACATGACATCTGGACAAAGCCTGACATAATTGGGGACAGAGGCCCAAAAACAGGGGCATATTTGAAATATTGATGTTACAAACTGATAAAGTTGCTGGTGTAACAGGGTTTGTTGAAACATAGCTTTCTGAGGGATATGAAGTCATAAACACAAATGGATTTTAGCTTTACTGACTGCAATCCCTAGAGTATGCTACTGATATGCTAAAGACAATAAATGCCTGAGGAACACACCAAACATAAGAGTCAAACCTCTGGCCCTTCTGCCGATAGCCCTACAGTTGAGAGTTATATCAAACACATAACACTGTCAGACTTAAAATCACACATAAAATCCATGTCCACACAAACCATGTTAAACTAGCAGTAATCTAACTTTATCACAGCAGGACTTACATTAGGTCCCTAAGTCTGAACATTTTCCACCATTTGTAGGGCTGTCTCCAAAGATTTGTTGTAAGATGTATTTTCAACTATCCTTTGTGATGCTGTTGTTCACACACCTCCATGATGTCCACTCACAGCAAGGAAAAGTGGCAATGCCCACATGAAGTACTCAATTATAGGAGTGTGTTGCCATGCCATTGGCTATAGGAATAACAACACATTTGTTCTGCATGCAATTAGCACATAGGGTACACAACTTGGTGCACAGGCCATCAGCTGCTCATGAGCATGACCTACAAAAGGCAAGCTGCTGTCTATGCAAAACTGATGTACACCTTACATCTGAGAGAAAGAGACACACTCACATACAGAGCCTGAAAAAGAAAAACAAGACATGAAAAATATACTTGGAAGTAGTCAAACAAGTAAGCATGTATTGCAATGCAGTCAGGGGTATGTAAAAATGGGAGATAGGATGTTTTATAAATACGTCTCAACAAGACTTACTGTACTGCTATATTGCTGATCAGCACCTATGGCCATAGCATCTGGGTCTGTCTGCAGTGACATAGATCACAGGTCATGCCCCTGAGCCACCCCAGGAAAGGATGGCTTACATATGACTACTACTGGAGTGTCTGTTCAACAATACTGACTGTGACACTGCTATGCCAGCTACTGGGATATTGTAGACATCCATATATTATTTCTGACTACGATAAACAGATTTCTCTCACAAACCTGACAGACCTATACAGGACATGTGCATAGTAAACTACTGTCACAGACGTGTGTGTTGTACTGCATGTGATATACCAAGCTCATACCATTCAACTGTACAGTGTTATGCATACTGACCATATGTGTGCCTCACATTTGTAGTCATTTACTCATAAAAGTCATGTTATGTCTTGCAAATCATTGGCAAATCTGTGAAGACTGACATTAGAACATGATAGCATAAATATGAGTGTCAGACATCCTCCAGGGTATGTCTGTGAATGCAAAGCCTACTGTGATATCAACTGACTTAGGTTCATAGGTTCATACTAGGCTATCTGCCCTAGGGCATTTATAAGCCTAGCCAGAGTGTGTATGGCTTTCGCCACCCATTTTAAATTAATTTTGCTATGCCCTTTTTCGATGTTAGTACACTGTGCCTCTGTCTAACAGTGACACAGAAGTGATACCTAGAATAAACCTACGATCTCCCATCCACTCATCAAGATTCCTCTTGAAGAGAGTCAATGAGGGACTCTGCCTAACCTGGACTGGGATTTTATTCCAGAGTGAAGGGAGCCTCTGGGTTATGAATCTGTCCCTCCAGCATGTCCTATTTATTTCAGTGCTGAGGTTTAAGTCCCTCGAGCACGTAGCTCAATGGGATTTGGATTTTCTGAGGTGCAGCATGTCCATTAATTCCGGTTGGACATGGCTTTATACGTCAGGCACAGATCGCCTCTGAGCAGGTGGTATGCCACTGAGTAGAGCTGGAGTTTCTTTAACCGGGCAGCATACGGCATCTGTTTGAGCCCCTTGATCCTCTTGGTGAGGTACTTTTGGGGTCTTTCCAGTTGCTGCAGGTGTCTGGTAAGGTATATCCCAAAAGGGGCATTGTACTCAATTATGGGCCTGATGAGGGATGAGTAAAGAGGCACGATGACCTCCCCTGATCTAGATGTGAATCCCTTCATGATTAGGTGGGCTATATAAAATGCTTTTCTAACCACTTTGGCCACGTGGTTGTCAAATGAGAGATTGCTATCAACTTGGGTCCCCAGGTCCCTAATTACTTCTTCTGTACTTAATGGATTACCACATATGTGGTAATTTGTGGGCACTTTGTTTAGCCAAAGGGGATGACTATACACTTTTTGGCGTTTAGCTTGAGGCCATGGCTCTGGCACCAGTTGTCTGTTTCTATGAGGCCCTTTTGGAGGATGCTTGTGTCAGCTGGAGAGTCTATTATGGCGCCCAGTTTGCACTTAAGTGTATTATATCAATATTAACAAAGTCAATAAGTTTGGGCCACACATCAAAATACTGAGGTCAAGAATAGACGGTGAGGTGATGCCTTGACAAACCTTGACCGTGGCATGTCTGTGCTAGAGCATGTGATGGGCAATGGACATTGGCCATGTGGACGTAGGTCAGCACCAACATCAGCTGAGAGTCTACAGGGCCATGCACCTTCACACTCCTGTAGTGGCAGCACCACCAGCACTACTGAAGGGGGGGTGCTGTCTGCATCACAACAGAGCAGGCCATGGGCACATGATTCTGGCTGGTCCTGTCAGGGACATGGATCCAGCAGACAGCAATCACCATCAGGAAGCAGTACTGCATCTAGCCTTGGGCCTGCTGGTGCCAGTGAGACCCTTGGCAGGACCAGTTCCCATGTCTGTGGCCAGAGATGGTGAACTGTACATCCTGTCATGTATGGGCCACAGCAGTCCAACATACCCTGTGTAGGGCAGCCACATGGCATGACTGTGTGAATACACACACACACACACACACACACACACACACACACACACACACACACACACACACACACACACACACTCATCTGTGGCACAGGCAGGTCACCTCTAGACACACACAGCACCTCTGCACAGCCCACTTATAGAATACCCCTCCAAACACACACACATTATGTCAACCATATGGCTCAGCCTAGGCATCTGGCAAACCCACACCACACACTGTGCATATGATGATACCTGTGCCACATCCCTGTCATCCATACCATCGATGCAGGGACATGCTAATATGGGTATGATGCACAGCGTGAATATAGCAGAATATAGCTATGTCATGCTGTGTAAGGTGCTGTCTGCTTGCATTTGTTATGGGTACACCTAAAAGTGTGTGTACCTTATTTGCCATGATGCATTATTGCTGTTAGTACCGCTGACTGACTGTAGTTTGATATGCTGTATTCAGTTTGTGTTCGAGGTGTCTGCATGTCTGCAGGCTGTGGCCCTGTAGAAATTACCAATGTGGAGTATGGCAGAGTGGTAACAAATCGACCATTTCATAGACAAGGTACAGATTTATATGTACATGTTTACCAGGTGTGTATGCATGCAACAGTGTGTGAAGGACACTGTTGGCAGACAGTGTGAACATGCATACATACCCCTTGTCACAGACAGCTAGCCATCATACATGTCACCTCAGTGTTCTGTAGTACCATAGGCTCATACATACACAGGATGTTACTGAAGTACTATCAGTAGGTCCCTCACAAGCTTAGCCATTAGATTTACCACAACAGATTCACCTGTCAGCACCTGTTGCCACTGCCATTTCTTTTCCATACAATCAACCCTGATGCAGTTGGTGAGGGCATGCATGGTACTGTGTATGACAGGTTTGTGGTATGTATTCTTGAGTTCACAGGTTGGAACAGGTAGACAAAATGGTATACCCTTTTCATACACACAGTAAAGACTGACACAGGGGATGTGCATACAGTAACACAAACACAGTTGCCAATAGACAGATTAATAAACCTACATATCCACTTTAATATACTATAGTGCTACATACACATGACATGCCCCACACAAATTATATGTGTGGGACATAACCCACTGCCTCTTTCAACATGTAATGTTATGAATGTAATGTTATGAATGCCTACATGTATGGTGAGATAACCAACCAGAAATAGCAACTGGAGTCATCTATTGCTACTACAAGTCTGGACAAGTGATAGGGTAACATACATTGTATCAGCATGATGTTTCAGTCAAGTTTGATATCTGATGCTGGCGTGTGTGTCACTACAGTAACTGTGACCTATTTGGCAACAATATCACATACATGGTCATTGTTAGGGGACACAAACCACATATAGGTTGCAAACATCTGGATATTCCATAGACATCTGTACAGATGACTGATATGGCCTGTACAATGCTTTAACATGCTGCATGTGAGGCAGATGCAATTAACATGCTATAGAAAGTAATGCCATTGGGAGGTGGTAAACAGGCATGGATGGAATACAACTCAAAATGGTATAAGCAACACACAATATGATTCTCACACACACATGCACACACACACACACACACACACACACACACACACACACACACACACACACACACACACACACACACACACACACACACACACACAGTTGCCAGACCTGAGATTAGAACCCTTACCTATCTAGTTATTTCTACTATAGTGTTACGCAGTTATCAGACACACCATGGAGCTTATATATGTTCACCTTGTCCCAAGGTACTTCCAAGTTGAATGACATCAGCAGGTCTTATAAAGTAGGGTGATGGGAAGTGTACAGGGTGGTACACAATTCAAAATGGCATGAAACACACATTATATGATTTTCACCCAAACACACACACACACACACACACACACACACACACACACACACACACACACACACACACACACACACACACACACACACACACACACACACACACACACACATTTGCCGGATCTGAAAGTAGAACCCCTGCATATCTAGTTAGTTGTACTATAGTGTTATGCAGTTATTGCATGTGCTACAGAGCTTACTGGGCTGACAACTGGCCAAAGGTGCTGATAAGGGGAATGACATCAGCAGAACTGATAAAGTAGGGCACTGGATGGAAAACTTATCAAAATACTTCTTCCCACACATATACTCACTTACACACATAGTTATACACCCACACACACATTTGCCAGATCTGAGAGTAGAACCCCTGCCTATCTAGTACTGGCCAGCAGGACTGATAAAGTGGGGCACTGGGAAGTGCTGTGGTTGGGAATGGCCTAAAACTGTTTTACCTACAAACAAACAAACACACATTCTCTCACTCTCACACACACACAACTATCACACACACACACACACACACACACACACACACACACACACACACACACACACACACACACACACACACACACACACACACACACACACAGAGTTGCCAGTATTGAGATTAGAACCCCTACCTATCTAGTTATTTCTACTATATTGTTCTGCAATTATTGCTTGTGCTACAAAGCTTATAGGAGTGATAAGTGTCCAATGGTACTTCTAAGGTGAATGACAGCAGTATATCTTGTGAAACAGGGCAATGTGAAGTGCACTGAGTGCTAACAGTCTCCTAATACTTAGACCTACTGACACACACACACACACACACAGACACACACACACACACACACACACACACACACACACACACACACACACACACACACACACAGGCAGGTGATGTAATATTGTAACCCCAGCCTCAGTCCTATTACATAATGGGGCTCATCTTTTATGCTGGCATATGCAACTGTTTACAGCTGGTATGCCACTATCCACAGCATTCATGGTATATGTGTGTGTCACTCACTCTGTCTGTGTTCCCCTGTGTCTCTTTCTCTCTATCACTGTCTGTCTCTCACTTACCCACATCTATGTGTGTGTATATGCTTGACATATATTATCTGTTGCCCATATATATATATATATATATATATATATATATATATATATATATATATACACATCTGTGTATCCCATGCAACAGATGCAGATATATCACATATGGGCCACCTACAGCTAGCTGAGGGTAATCCTGTGTGATGTGTGTGTGTAGGGACAGTTAAGGTGTACATAGCTGTCTGTATGCACCAAAATATATACACAATATAGTCACATAGTCTGATGTGTGTTCCAACATGCCCTGTGATTCTGTAAGTATAGGAGCATGCCCAGTGTGACCTTGTATAGTCAGAGTGGGACTCCATTCCAGAGATAAGTGTACTCCAGACCAGGGTTTTGTGTGCTACAGCCATACCTCTTAGGAGTACACAGGATTTTCCTTGGGGTACTGGGTTTGGTTATCAAACATTTTCTGACATATCTGTAGTCTGACACTGCAATGTACTGGGTCATTACCTAGTGCCAGACATCCTCAGATCATCACAGTGCTTTACCAGAGGAATAGTAGCTGTATGATGTGTAGACCAATATTATTAGGCCAGCTATGTACATTCTTGCCCAACAAGATCAATTGGGATGTGTGTCTACAGCCAGTTGAGTGATGACGCGCTGTGTAAACAATCCAGCAACTTGGTGATATACTGGCTGGGGATCTCCTGCTTGTGTGGTATCTTTCTAACCTGAGATGTCATATTCTGGTCTGTTCATACTTTTCAAATGTATAGTTTTGGCAGATTGTCCAGGTGTTTGGCTAGAGGTTTCATCCAGTCTACGTAAAATTGTGTTTTTATGGCAAGTTAGTTACATATAATTCAAGAGTGATGTTACAAAATAATGACAAACATTACTGTTTCAGACCACATATCCTTCAGACAATGCCCACTACTGCAACCTCCTCACTCTACCAACTTTCTCAGTATGTAAGGGCAATATTTACAACACATGCCTATCATTGTGCCTTTGTTCCACTTTTATTTCTGCCCTTGTCCAGACGTCTTGCTGTCAGAGGTTGAGAGTTATGGGTGTGAGTGCATTCTACTGTGCAGGGATGTCCATTATATGTAAAAGCAAACATAAAAGAAATATAATTGAAAATAACCACTGGCAACAGTACGAAAATGTACTATATTCACAAAAGCCTTAGCACCTTGGCTACACAGCCTTCAGGAAGTCCATTATATGTGTAATATATTCCACATAGCACTGTGACTTCCAGGTATGTCAGTGGCAGAGCAGTAGATGTCACAGACATGCCTAATAGCTGCCACTGCAGATGTCTTCACATGGCCCTGTCAAAGACAGCACTGTACCTAGGACACTATAGGATGACAGTAAGGAGAACATGCTTGCCAGATCCTGACAGTATTAACCACACATACACACAGCTCATTGACTTCTGCATATTGTGGACATGTGACATTTTTCATGTGTATTGGGACAGCCCTGCCAATGTGTGCTATGCTGCTATTTCCCTGAAAACATACATGTTACTGCATTTCTGTGGGTATATGGGGGCACACCTGTCAATTGTATACATTTGCAAAGACCTGTGCTGATATTTGCTTTACAATTTGGTTCCATTTACCATACTATTTTGCCCTGTCTTGGGGACTAGAGGCATATCAGTAAGGACAACAGGTCAGATTGTAATGGCATACATTTGAGTTATACACATCTTACTCTTCATAGCCTTATTGCAACTGCAAGACCAGCTGTGCAATCACTGTATGAATCTGTAGGGGATAATTAAACATAGCCACCATTTGTAGGCCTTTGCCAGACATTTCTCTCTGGTTTTCTACAGATGACTTGCTGTGTGGGTCTGAGGGGTGGGTATGGGACCCCCAAACTGACATCCATGTCTGTGACTTATGATCCCCCAGTTAGTTGGCCCCACACATATACTGCAGTGGGAATTGCCACCTTGGGTACTACTACATACTGTGGGGAGGCCAGTATTGGGCAGACATTTCCTAGTGTCCCCATAGCTGTCAGTTGTCTGCTGCTATCCTAGTAGGCCACCCCATTCCCTTGCATGCATGCATGCAGCAATACCATACATATGCTACCAGAACATACTGATATATTCATTTATTGTTAAGATGACTGACTTACCTTGTGCCTGTAACAGTTGAGTGGACAAGGCTTGAGGGCTGCCTATGCTGGATGCATGCAGTACACTGCTTATACATGGTACGTTACAGGTAGTGTGATGTGTGTGTCATCCAATTTTACTGTGTCTGCGAGTAGAGAGAGGTGTCAGTTCCTGGGTGCATACAGTGTCAGTGTGTGTGATATACGTTACCTCTTTGCCAAGGCCAGGCCATACTGAGCATGCCTCCATCTGCCTACAGGGACTGGCTTAGGGGGTTCCTTGTCCGAGTCCCTCTGTGCCTGTGGAGACCTTGGCAATGGTGGGGGGCTGTGTGGCCTTTCCCCATACTGTTCCTGCTGCAGCTGTTTCCACAGGATCAGATTGTGTACATGGCACATACTATGAACATGTGTTCACATGTGACTGGAGAGTACTGCAAGGATCCACCAGATATGTTCAGGAAGTGGAACCATGACTTCAGCATCTCAAACACATGCTCTATAATTATCCTGGTTTGTGCGTGTGCCTCATTATGGAGTTCATGAGTGGGTGTGTGTGCATTTCTGTAGGGTGTCATCATGCACGGCTCCAGTGCATAGCCAGCATCCCCCAGCAGATGGCCATACAGGATGTCCTCACTGGCAAATGCCTGGTACAGCTGTGACGAATGCCAGATATGGTAGTTGTGATAGCTTCCAGGGCTGCCAGCACACACATTCATCATAATGCCCTGGGCATTGCACATGACCTGTCAGTTGATGGAGGGGAAACCCTTGTGGTTTATGTAGACCCTACCCTGCTCACTGGGTGGTGCTTTGATGTAGCTTTCATTGCAGTCTATAGCACCCAGTACCTGTGGGTATTCAGCTACACTTTGGAAGAGATGCATAATGCCGGTCAACTCCTCACGGGTGTGGGGGAAGTATATGTGCTCACTTGCACGTGGTAGCATGGCTCTAGGAACTGATGGAGTACCCTGGATGCAAATGCCTGTGAGACTCTCCCCATGATGTCCTCAGTAGGTCTTTGGAAAGTACCTGTAGTTAATATTCTTCAGGTTACACATACCTTAATATCCACTGGGATAGGTTCCCCTCTGTTCACTCTGGCTCTGAGGCAAGGCCGTCACAGCTCAACAAGTTGCTGAAGCATGTCCCTGCCCACCCTGTAGTTCTCTACTATCTCCAGATCATGTAGCCCCTGGTAGGTTACCCTGGGACTGAACTTTCTTCTCCTCAGTCTGAGGTGGTTGTCAGCATTATCCTCCACACCACTGTCAGCCTCCAGCACATACTGATGTATCATAGCAATAGCAGCCCCTAGCATTTTGCCAGTTAAAATTCCCAGGTTTACTCCAAAGGTGCAGAGTTTGTGGGAAAAAGACTAAGGGGTGTTTGCATACTTTATACTGGTGTGCTTCAACTGCTGCCTGTGTGATTAGCTGAGCATGATACATTCCTGCTTCCAGCTATATTACTAATAGCTTTGAATTGGCCACTGTGAGGGGTAGAGGCATTAGTGATACTTTGTAAATGATTGCCTTTATTCTGCTGTTGCCCTTTCTTTCATTTTTTAGTTACATCTCCTCCCATTTTCAGCCCTGCAGCTGCTTGCCAGCTATATTATTGAGCAATTTGAATGGCCCATTGTGAGTTGCAGAGTCCCATATTAGTGATCTGTATAGCAGTTCTTTTTTATTCTGCTAGCTCCCTTTTTTCTTTTCTTTTAGTAACATCCTCTCCCATATTCAGTCCTGTAGCCATCTGCCAGCTATATTATTGAGTGCTTTGAATGGACCATTGTGAGTTGCAGAGTCACATATTAGTGATTTGTATTGCATTTCCTTTCTTCTGCTAGTTCCTTTTTTTCCTATTTCCATCCTGTTTAAGCCCAGGGGTGCATCACACAAACCCGTTTAGCTAAAGTAAACATTGAGAAATAGCTCTGCCATGTACGCGAACATGGTGACCATTTCTTGACTCAGCTAAGCACAGCTAAGCTGCCTGAGACACACCCACTTCCTTAGCTATGCTTAGCTGAGCGCAATCATGAGCTGCTGAGCTCCAATGTGCTTACAGCAAGTCTGACACACCCCCCTTTCATGTCAGCTATTTCTCCTGCCTACATGATCATGGTTAGGTGCAGTGTGGCACTTAGAAGAAATTTGTGATTCAGTAAATTTCCCCTCATTTGCATACCCTACTGCCTTAGTCCCTAGTTACTGCACTATACCAGATCATTTCCCCTTAGCAACCACTGTTCTCTGGTATTGTTTTGATTTTGCGTGCCATTGACTATAATGGCAAAATGCTGATTTCCCTAGAAATTGCCTTTTCACATTTTTTTTTGTATTTTCGGAATGATCCTGTTTGCATGCCACTGCCCTATGCTTAAACTGCCCAGATTCGTAAAAAAAAAAAAAAAAAACATTTATTCTTATAATTTTGTAGCACTTTTCCATGCCAATAGCCATATATTTGGCCATTGGCATGCCTAAAGGTGATAATACATGCTTTTATTAGAGCTGTCATGCCTCCGTTTTCTTATTTGCAGAAATGTATTTGGCTAGTAGCCTCTGCCACTAACACTGTTCTTGCACAGATACGTACCTGCTTGCTGAATCACTAATTCACCTCATTTTTTCACCAGCAAATGAGACAATTAGCATTTTGCACTGGTTTCCATGCAGGAACAGTGTAGGGAGGCTCATAAATGTTAAAATGCTAGCTTACTGGATCACTCAGTGGCCATATTCCGTGCAGGAGCAGCTACACTTTTCCTGCACTGAAAAATATATTTATTGAATTCCAAGGACTATGTGTTCTCCTCATTTCTTTGCAAGTACTCTGGCTTTCTTTTATCAAAATCAAAGAACATCTCCTTTTCTTCTGCTTTCAAGTTATGCACAATCTTTTTTTACAGGATTTACATTTTTACCCACACTACTTATTATATCCAATTGTGTTTGCTGTATACCAAAAAGTTTACTTTCTTGAGTCAATTGCATTCTTTAGTAATCTTTTCTTTTAAACTCAGTTTAGTCATGGCACTGCTTAATTTTACATTAGCTTGAAATGCATTTTAACAGAACTATACCTACCTTTTATGGTGCTTTGTGCAGCTGTCTGATCTGGTATCCTCTCTCAACTCAAATGTAAGAGCCAAAAGAAACAAATATTTGTAAACTGTAATAAGTGGCTTGCTACAGTCTTAATACCACACATAGAGCATTAAAACCCTGCCCTGATCAAGAATGTGGTGTAGGCATTCATTTCTGAATGTAGTTACTGCCTGTATCAGACAAGGACTGATGAAACTGCATGGCCCTGACTGCAAACTCTTCACTCCTTGCAGCCAGACATCTGTCTCCTTCACACCACCCTAGCTTGGCCTCTGCATTTTTACTTTCAGAATCACTTTGCTAAGTTCTCATAGTGCCTTCGGATAGCTAAAGTTGATTATCAGCTCCCTTCTTGACTTCATTTCAGTTTGTATTTGAGATGTACTGATTATCTAAGTTTTACCAGCTGAAATCTTATACAAAATCCATTGATTTACTTCTGACTTGATAATGCCCCACTTTGTTTTGTCAGCAGTCGTATCCTGTTATATCTTAACATTATTGCATTTGTAAAGAGCTATACACTTTTACCTTTGGCATGAGTATTGTTTTAGACTTTATTTCTTTTGTTTTTCACCATATCAGCACAAAGTCTATCAGCTCAAAACAATTGCAGTTTCAATATCAAATTTTACAGCACATGTGCCATTTTATTTTTTCTGTTGGTTTGTTGCTGCAGCTTCTAGTGCTATCAACCCTACTTTCTGACTGATTTAGTAAATGGCAGCACAGCTTCTTCTTGTAATACAAACATCCTTATCAAGGTTTTGTGATTCTTTTAGAGTAGATGTATATTTCTGACAGATTTTTTCAGTACTTTTACATCTGTTATTGCTTCAATTTTTTAACAGACTGCTTTTCATAATTTGTGTTTCGTTACCTTCACCAATTTCTTGAGTAAATACCTTTTACTTCAGAAACAGTTCCACTGCATTTCTTTGAGCAGCTTAGAACAATCACTATGTGCATGTTTAAGTAGCCTATGAGCAGTTCCATGTAACTTCTTTGGCAAGCAACCTGTCAAAAATCACTTCTGTGGTAAAGCATTACAGAGCTGTTGTGATTCTGCTATTGTTTCTCATGTACTTCTTTAGAATAGTACATTAAGCAAGTCAGTATTTGGAATCACAGTACTCATTTCAAGGTATTACCCATCCGGGTACAACTCTGGCATACACGCTGCTATTCATGTTGTAAGAAATACAACTTCAAAAGTTTTGGGGTAAATTTCTAACACTGTTTTGTTAATACATTATTTTACTTCAAGCATCCAGTCAAATAACTGAAGTAAAATAAATTTTCTTTCTTCCCTGGCATGCACAGACTTTTACATAGTGAGTTCTTGAGCAGAGATGCACTTGACACCCAGTTGAGCAGACTTTTCCAATGGGTTTGTCAGATACACTAATTACTGATAAGTACTCCTGCAACTTTTGTAAGCAAATATTCCTCTCCTTCTTTTAGTGGTTAGTTTTCCTCATTTTAGTGTACTCTGCAGGTTAAATACAATTTAGCATGAAAAGACAATAGTGTGGAATTTAATTATGCCTGAATTCTTCCATAGTAGAGACTCAAGGCCACTCAAGCTACATCTTTGAGAACTGAACTATAATGGTATGCATTGTCACCTATCCTTACCTTCTTTTTAGTATGCAAGCCATGAGTATTGCACGTCTTTTTCTTTTCAGATGTTCATAGGTACATAAGTAAATACCAGGCTAACTACCCTTGCTGACCATTTTAAACCTAGCCATTTCCCTTTTTATGCTCAGATTAACATATCCCATTGGGGTTGGAAGGGTGGCCTAATGGTTAAGGGGTTTACCTTACAAACACAAGGTACAGGGTTTGAATCTCACAGGGGATAATTGACTAGGCTTAAAATGGCTCGCAAGGGCAGTTAGCCTTGTACTAATCTATGAACCTATTAACCTATGTACTAATCTGTTAACCTATTTGGTTAGAGATTTGCCTTACCCATGTCATGATCAATAATTATATATTACCTTAATGAGAATGGATTCATGTCAATCCATCAAAGGTGTTTTTGATGAATGCAAATAAACCAAAACCAAAACCAATTTTCCAAAACCAACTGCAGCAGACATTGAAAAATTTTTTGTGCACCCCCCAATGTGGGGGAACACCCCCCTGAAATTACATATACCAATTTTGAGGTCACACAACAGTGAAGAAAAAAGCAATCTTCACTTTTGTTTAAGGCGGTTTCAGTGAACTAGTTTTGGTTTCTTTGCATTCGTTGAAATTACCTTTAACAGAATTATCTGCTCCCACAAGAATAACTGGCATCATACCATAGATAGTTTGCTGGGACCCATCCAATAGATAAAGAATTTAGGAGATGGCTCTGTCTATTAGTAGTAAAAGGGGCAGTCCTAGGGTAAATTATCAGTTTTCCATCCATAGATCCAGGTTGTGCTTGAATATGGACAGGAATGAACTTTGTTTTATGTTTTATGTGGATGGGGAGTCTGTTCTAGAGCAGCATTATCCTATGCGAGGTATGCCTGTCTCTCCAAACCATTCTGTTGATGTTGCAGCAAAGGTTTAGATCCCTAGATTGAGTATTTCTGATGCCATTTGACTTTCTGATGTGCATTAATAACATCAATATCAGGAGGGAGCATGCCTTGCTTGCCAGACACACATCACCTCTTAGCAGTCTGTAGGATACTGAGTATAGTGACAGAGCTTTGATTCAGTTCATGTAGAGATAATTTTACAAAACACACACACACATGCACACACACACACACACACACACACACACACACACACACACACACACACACACACACACGCATGTATGCAACATACACATACACACATGCATATTCTGCATTTATAAATTAAAGTCACGCTTTTATCAAATTAAACTTGTCACCTCTGTATATGTTTGGTTATGCTTTGAAATAGTTTTGGATATATACTAATTCTCAAGCTTAAATGGTAAAGCTTAATTAGTTCATCAGAGTTTAACAACTCACAATTGTCATCAGTTTAATTTATACAGTCCTTCAGTGGCTGGGTCTCTGGTCATACTTCAGGTTATTTTCCTTGAGGCTTGCTCACATCTCTGTTACTCCATCCCAGTCTGGGGTGAGTATTCACTAAAGTCTATGGAATTGCTCTGCTGAATAGGCCCTCACCCACATATCAGGCTTGTTACTGTATAATTATCTTGGTCAGATCCTTAAGTTGGTTTCAGGTTCCCACATGTATAACTCTCTTGGATAAGTGCTTGCCTGCGTATCAAGCTCCTTCTTGCATTTCACCTATGGAACAGCCTCTGCCTGTGTCCCTCTGTCATCTTCAGTAAGAGCAAAGATCTTTGCTGTTTCCAGATTCTATTCTCTTTTTATAGAAGTACTTCTACTATGTTATTTCAGCTCCACCTACATGCCATGTTCATGCATGACATTTGCATTCTTTTTTATAGAGCTTTTCTAAGGAAAATATAATTATTTCCAAATAGGAGCTCATTTCTTTGGATAGAAACAGCAAGAACAGAATAAAGATAAAACACCTAGGGGATTGTTCTTTGCCTTTGAATTAAACAAAAATGATAGCAATTCTAAGAGAAAAGACCAGATTTATACATTCATCATTAGGGTGGTCTAAAATTGTAACAGCCATCTACATTGTTGCAAGTTTGCAATGACATATAATGAAATGTATTTTAAATAAAAATAGAAAAGGAAATGGTACACAGGAACTGTATGAAAACTTGGGAGATTCCAAATGCAGACAGAATAGGTGTCAACTGAAAACAATGACGGGTTACTTTAGAGTACCAGAAATGAGGTATGAAACAAGTCTGACAAAATCAAATTATAGATTAAAGAAATTGCAGAAATAAATTAAAAAAGGACAAACAAGATTATAATTTCAGGTGGATATTGTTGGATTATTCCCTTTAGTGGTCAGACTCACTCCTAAAAATATTTATAGCTACCTAAAGTGGAGTGAGTATTTTTCAACGTGTGTCTACAGCACGTGAAAGACATCTTGAATTATATGCAGCCAAAGTGTCACAACTCCTAACAAGAGGGCAATCACTTATTAGATGTTACCTGGTTTTATAATCGCATACACATTGCTTTACAAAGTACATTTGTGAAAGAATTTATCATAACAGTAGATGTCCTATGTTTCACTGTTGCAGAATTCCTTACACAATGGATATCTTGATGAGGATAGCCATATGTCTGGCCAACATATCAGAGCTTTATGACCTTCCAATCACCATACATCAGGCATAGCTCCTACATCTGAGGCCTAAGGTACATAAGTGATGTACGACTGCCAAATCCTCAGAACTGACTTGTCTCAAGAGAACCAGAGTTACCCATTTATTTAATATTTATTTATTTATTTGTATTTGTTGACTAGGAAAGTCTGACTGGTCAGTGACCCATTTTCAGTGGAGGCCCAGGGAGAAAAGCTCTACAGATTACATTCAGTTTCTTACATAAAAATATAGACATAGTAATACAGTTGTACATAAAGGATAATAAAGAAAAGTACTGTTGTACATACAGCATAAGCAAAAGAAGTGAAATTTGTACATACAGTAATGAAGTAGTAATTTGCAGGACTAGGAGAAAGGACACATACAGCTCTCCCATGCTAACATAAGGGATTAGTAAATAGAAAAGTCTGTGATGACAGCTGGGAAGATGCATGGAGATATATAGCTGAGGTAGAAAAGGTGGAATGACAGAGAAAGGAAAGAAAGAGGCTGATGCAGATGGAAAGGTGAGGTAATGGGTACAACAGAGTGTTACAGGCATGGCTAGGTTTATCCATGTGTAATGCATGAGCATAGCTAGTTATTGTTTAAGTATTTCTTGAGCTGAGATTTGCACTTTAGTTTCCGTATTGTCTGATTTCAAGGAGTAATAGTTTCCAGAGGTTTGAGATATAGTTAGAGTATACAGAATCTCCACCATTATTATTTGATTTTGTTATAGGCATGAGGCATTTTTGCTGGATCTTAGGTCTCTGGCATAATTATTATATGGTGTTCTGGAGTGCAGGGCATTTTCTGGAGAGTACATGATTTTACGTGCAGTGACTACTTGGGGCAAGTAACAGGGCAGATCAGGTCATTTCAGTTGTTTTACAGCTTTACAGTGGTGAGATTTTTGTGAAAAGTTGGTAGCGAACTTGGCAATTTTATTATAAGAAATCTCAAGTTTGTATTTATCAGTTTTGTTCAGGTTGGAGAGCATTGGTGATACATAGAGTAGGACTAGTAGGAGGTAAGTTCTGGCTATGGATGGCCTAGTAAACTATTTGGTAAGAAAATGATGGTGAATGAGAGAGCCCTTGTCCTGTATGAGGATAACCATCCAGTAAAGTAACTTGTGATTGCCCCTGGTCAGGTGAAAGAGAAGGGGAAACCAAAGCTGTCCGGTCCAAAAGAGAGTCACCAACAAGACTTCGGGCCTGTTCACCATAATTATGTGTAGGCCCCTTAGCAACAGATGAAGAGGGAGAAAAGTATACAGGAACACCCCCTTCCAAGAAAAAGACATGGTATCCACTGTCTAAGACAAAGGACTCAGCACAGACCAGAACTTAAGAAGCTGTGTGTTCAGAGAAGAGGCAAAAGAATCTTCAAGGAATACCCCACTGATGGACAATATCCAGGAAAACCTCCCTATGAAGCATCCACTCTTGAGGATCTGTCCTGGACCTCCTCAAATAGTCTGCTCTGAGGGATTGTAAACTGCCTGAAGAGTCAAGTGATAGTAGATAACAAAATCCCAGACTATGAGGGGAAGTCTGCCAAGATGGTAAGACACTGAGCCCCCTGCTGGTTTATTTATCTTATGAAAGAGGTGTTGTGTGTAAAAAATCTTGAAGGGATCTGTAACTCAGCAATTATGCCTGAAGAGCTAAAACCAGAGCTCTCATCTCCTTGATGTTGAAATGGCCTTTTACCTGCTTGGGAGACTAGACCCCCTGGACCCTGACATTGTTGGAGGAAGCTCCCCAACCTACAGATTAAGTATCTATAAACAGCTCCTGGGTAGGGAAAGGAATCTGAAAAGGAAGACAGTACAATTATATAAGTTGAATTCATCATAACAGTAGATGTCTGAATGATCACTGCTGCAGTAACTTTAGCTATATGGTTATATCCTGCCAAGGATATAACAGATGGCCAGCTTTCAAAGAGTCAGGGCACCTTCTATGCACCCTAAATCTCAGGCAGCTAGAACTGGACTGACTAAAAAGACAAGTTTGGGAACAAAGCCCTTCAGAGCTTTACTGCCAGCACAGAGAGAAGGAGGGTGAACCCTTAAAGGACAATGCTAGGAAGAACAAAAAGTAAATGCAAACACCTTGGCATACAAAACACACCAAAACAAGGGGGAAGGGGAGTAGCCACTGCAGCAGTGACCATTCAAACATCTACTATTATCGGTAAGTTCTGTACTATGTTTATCATATTGATCACTGCTGCAGTAGCCTTAGCTGCATGGGTAGATTACATGAGCTAACTACAATTAGGAAGTAAAGGAAAGAGCCCAGAAATGTGATCTGAACCTAGAGAAGGAATCAAGCTTATAGTGCTTTGTAAAAGTATGTACAGAGAACCAAATAGCAACTTCTTGTATACTTCTAAAATCCAACTCTTTGCAAAAAGTCTTTAGTTGAAAACAAGGCTCTGGCAGATTGGACCTTCAACCTGCTTGGGGTAGTTTTGTTATTGCAAAGGTAATAGCCTTAGACAACCATTTGGAAATAGGCTGTTTTGACGCAGGTTGTCCTGTCTTCTTACCCTCTGTGGACATCCAAAGTATGGAGCATCCTTTCTCCTTCATTTTAGGCTCAGGAAAGAAAACTGAGATAAGGGTAATTTGGCTTAAGGAAAACTCAGATACCATTTCAGGCATAAAAGGATTAGTTCTCAAAGAAACCATGTACCTAAGGAGAATGAACTAGGGTTGACTCAGCTTAAGACCTGCAACTCAGATACACTTCTTGCAGATGTCAGAGCAATCAGGAAAGCTGCTTTCCATGTTAAGAACCTCAATTCAGCCAGATTATTTGGTTCAAATGGAGCAAGTATTAGCTTCTCTAGCACAAAAGTAAGATATTAAGGAGGGTCACTGCTTTTCTTAAAGGCCTGTTATAAAAAAACCCTTTCGAGAACATTTTCACATTAAATTGCATTGAAAGAGGAGAATCCATGGGCAAACATGCTGAAATGGAATAGGAAAGGCCATAGGATGGTAACTCACACAAATATTGTAAAACCAGAGAACAACTAGCCCCAAATGGTGCTGGATATGTTGTTGTCACCAACTAGAAAAGCTTTTCCATTTGCTAATATATGATTTTCTAGTAGCAAGCTTTATTCCCTCCATTAGTACCTGTAACATACAGTACAATAAACTACATATATGCTGAACTAAATTAATAATTTCCACTCCAGTTCCTAAATTAAAACATAACATTTTTATTATACTTTAGAATATAAATAGTTTTTTTTTACTTTAATAAAAATCAAACAACCCCCTCAATTATGACTTTGCATTTGTTCTAGAACACAATACATACAATATTCCATGTCATATTATACTTAGCTTTATAGTAATACTTAGTGCTGTCTCTACCCCCCAGCTTCAGTAAACAAGAAAGAAGCTATCATATGAAAGCCCATTTCATCATTAGAATGAATTGCCAGACTTGTCACTGCACAATATGTTCATATATGCATATTCATGCCTCACACTAACCTCTACTGGAATCAGTCTCAAAACCATTTGAGTACTACATTCCACAAGCATGCTAATGTTATAGGATCTAAAGTCACAAGAATCTAATCAGGAATGCTAATTTGGTATCATGTAATCTTTTAATATGAACTTTCACCTGCCCACAAGCCAAATATATCCCAATGAGAAACAGTTTAAATGGTTAAAAAAAATCCCACCTATTGTGCTTTAAAAATTGCCTGTGGTAAAAGACCGACGCAATCTTATTAAATTTGATATATTTCAGACTATCATCATTACCATCTCAGTCTCTCTTTCTAAATTTTACACATAATAATTTCACTTTTGCCTGGTGAACTTGAGTATCTTTCCCTCTTCATCTCTAGTCCCTCTATAATTTTCCCCTCCCTTATCCCTGCCTTCTGTCTCTTCGTGATGACATCGCCATTACTCAACAGCCACCCCTATCACTAACCTATCATGTTTCTTTGTTTCACTGCTCAGTGCTTCACCTACAGCCTCCCATGTGGCACACCATGCTTTCTTCTTCATGTGCATATTTAGCCTTTCTAATGCTCAAAGCTGTTTATTCTTATAATGCTTCATAAACACAACTTTTAGTTTGCTACCACCTCCTCCTAATACATAAGACTTAATCTTCTGTGTTTACTTACCTTTTTTTTCTGATTTATCTTCTTGGAGACTTGCAAAATATCTGTTCTCTTTTGTACTATAGTTCTTTGCTTAAGTGGATTGCGCAAATTTTGCATGCAAATATATATTTCAAACAAAGCAACCATGCCTCTCAACTGTCCAGATTTTTGCCTGATAATTTTTGTCTGTTTCCCATAAAATGTGTGATTTTCTGGCAAATCACTGTGGATTGAAGTCACTGAATAAAGATAGACATTTTAGTTTCAGAATTCATATGTTTCAGAAAATGCACGCTAATGCAAAACATGTTATTCTAGAAACGTTCTGGTTTTATCAGGGCAATATTTAAAATATGTTCACACCAATTATTTTTGACTTTGTCCACATTTCTTGCATTAAGAGGTTGAGAAGGTATGGTAGTAACCAATGTTCATTGACTGATGCTTTCTTGGAAGTTTCCTTCCTAGGCTTCCACTAGGAATGGCCTTGGTCCAGCTGGACACACCCTATTAACAAAGTAAGCAACTAAATAAATAGTTGGGAGCAAAAGTATATTAGGTTGCAGACAGTGACATATCCACTACTAGAGATACTGATGTAAATAAATTCTGTCACTTTTCAGCAGCAGGTTATTGATTACTTGTTCCATTTTATTATCTCCACAGATGTCTTGCTTAATCTGTTTGTGAAATATCATTAACACTGCCTGCTAAGCACAAGTGAGTAAGCAAGGCACAGTTGAGCAATAACATGAACTTAGATCAGTCACTTTAGGACTAAAAATAAATTGAGATTGTGATTAAAATTAATGCACAGACCACTCACAGGAAGCTGAATGTCAGAGTTATTAGCCTTGGCGCATGGGTTAATACTTAACTCTTTGTGAACTGGATGACAGGACAGAAGTGTTACTAAACATTCTTTGAGTGAATAATTAACACAATTTGAGAACAGCATATGTTGTAATAGATACATCTCGTAATCTAGTGATGAAGCAATCTCAACACAATGGAGCATTAATTAATAAACAGAAATGCGAATGACTTCTATAAACATCAATACGTTACATATTAAATGGAAGTGCAGCATTCACACTGAAGGAGACATTAACAAGGGACAGTAATCATCACTTTGACACGAGTAAGATTTGTATTGCAAATAACTGTTTTATAGTTATTGCATAACTAGAGATGCAATATGATTTTAATAATGCAATCCTCTATCAAAATTTTATTAAAACATTTTTGAGTGGTAAAGCCATCTTACCTCTGTTTTAAAGATTCCTTTTCCCATACCCTTTGGATTCTGGTAATTTTGCTCAGTGAACTCCAAAACAGGGCAGTGAGTTGCTTGTGATATACGCAAAAATTGTGTCTTCTTGAACTGCGCAATCTCTTTTCTCTAAAAGTTCTTATACATGTCATTACTTCTGTGAATTTCATTTATGACACAATGCATGCCGGCAATATTTCTCAAAAATAAACAGTGAACATAATCAGCCATGCCAGATGAAAATGCAGAACTTTTGTAGCATGATTTTTACCTTGATGATGTGGAATGACAATTTATTTAACTTACAGCATCAACAAACATACTACACATAACATACAAAATAATTAGCATAATCTTATCTACATTATAACAGCTTTGAAATCTGATCTAGACTTTCTTGACTGTGGTATTAGTCTAAATCCTTTCTGATGAAAAACATAGAGTGGACATTTTATACAAGAGGATAAGCCCCTACAATATCAGTATATTGAGAAAGTAACCAACACCCCTCTGCCATTACACTCTGACTATGGAAGCACCATTGCTACTGAAGAAAAGACATAGCAACACTGTTTTAATTACTTCAGTGTCCATTTTTACAATGCTGAAAATTGCTGTTGGAAGGTAATTGGAAGAATATCTCCTCAGAAAATTTGACATGAGAAAATATTTTGCTTCAAAAATCTTTCTGATCTTGGCCACAGTCATTAGGTTTTAAGTGCTATAAAGAACAGCAAATAATAAATAAATAAAACTTAATGGGAGCATTGGTGGGCATGCCGCACATTAAAAGTATTATCTATGCCCATTTTAAGTACCGCATTTTACAGTTCAAAGGTATATTCGCTTACCTGACAAGTATGACTGTACTGATGAAAGGGTTTATATATTACATAAAGTAAGAAGAGGCAGCAAATACATCAAACCTCAGTTAAAATCATGTTCTGTTATAATAAACTTCGGTGTATTTCTGCCAGCTGGAACAGAAATTTATCAAAAGATAGAAGCATAAAATATTTTAGCAATTCAGAAAAAGTCTTTCACACAGCAACAACTTCATGATGGATGGCTGCACCTCTGGTAAAGTTACGTAGAGGAGGTTCTAACTGAAATACTATGACACTCATTGGTACATTGCTTATAGTCTTTAAATAATAGCTAATTGACAACAGTCAGGTGAACAATGTGTTCCTCTCACTTCTTATCAGGTCTCACACTGTTGAGTGATCAAGGTTACATAAATAGACAGTGAAATCCCCCTGGTGAGCAATCAGAGCTGTAAACTAAAACATAGAAACACAAGTCTTAACCTCATGTGCAGTAATGGTGAAACGCACAATTAAGCAAATTAACACAAAGTTTCTCTCCCCTCACTTCCCAGTAGTGATCAGGAACAACAAACATTTAAATTACATAAATTAGCAAGCACTTTCTTTTGTCAGAACTCTGACTGGACGACAATATCAGTTTCTGTGCCTATTTAAGAATATTCAGTAACCAGACACACACACACACACACACACACACACACACACACACACACACACACACACACACACACACACACACACACACACACACATACACACACACACACACACACGCGCAGTAGGTCATATTATACAGTATCAGAAATGGAAGGGGTTATAAAAGTATTAAGAACCTTGAGTCCTGGTTTTGCCTTCTAAAGCAGTTGTATAGTTATCATTGTGCTAACCATACAAAGGAAAATTCTAGGAAAAAATACTGAAGGTTATTTATACAAAACTCAATGAAAGAATATCTCATTGGGCAGCAGTAATTTGGAGACAAGTAAGTCCAGGGATCCTGATTTAACTCCAACAGATATTTCATTGAGACTGTCATAAAGATTCTCACTTGTCATAAACCAAAACCTAGCAGGATGTCAAGCATTTTACATGGAACATAAAAAATGTGAATAGCAGGGTTTTGAATTTATCTTTGGGACTGATAGGGTCACATTGTAAAGCTATTGATCTGTTGCAGTTAGAGAACAATTTTTGTTCACACCTGTTTAAAATATATATATATATATATAAATATATATATATATATATATATATATATATATATATATATATATATATATATATATATCTGTGTGTGTGAGGAAAGCTGTTCTATCATTTTTCATCACCCACAGACCTAGCTATAGTCCCTGCCACATCTCATTCTTTCTCTCTAGGCTTTGCTCTGCAAAAAAAAAAAAGCAGACATTTCTATTAGAAACTTGTTTTGCTGGATGACTCATTGCATTAACCTATTTACATCTCTACACAGCTCTGTTTCTCCTCTGACATACAGACTCTTGCAATGATGTCTAGGAAAAAGAAAACATACATCCACAGAGCAGAAAGCATCTCATAGGTTCATAGGTAGGTACTTGGCTATCAGCCCTGGGGCCTATACAAGCCCAGCCAAAAAGGTACCCTGGCTTTTGCCACCCAAGAAAATTATTTTTCTGTGCCACTGTCGAGCAGAGCCACAGAGGTGATCCCCGGGGTGAATTTCTTATTTCCCATCCATTCATCAAGATTTTTCTTGAACAGTGCTAATGAGGAGCTTTGTTTGATATAGGTAGGTAGTTTATTCCAGAGTATGGGAAGTCTCTGGGACAGGAATCTATCCCTCCGGCATGTTCTGTTTATTGGGGTGACAAGGTTTAGGTCCCTAAAGTGTGTAGCTCAGAGGGATTGGGAGTTCTTTAAGTGGAGCATGTCCAACAGCTCTGGGTTTGACATAGCTTTGTAAGTTAGACAGAGATCACCTCTGAGTAGGCGATATGCGACGGAGTAAAGCTGGAGTTTTTTGAGACGGTCTGCGTAGGGCATCTGTTTGAGGCCAGTAATCCTCTTTGTGAGGTATTTCTGTGGCCTTTTCAGTTGTTGTAGATGTCTTGTGAAGTACATACCAAAAGGGGCGTTGTACTCTATAATGGGTCTAATGAGTGATGAGTAAAGGGGAACAATGACCTCTTTTTTTTTTTGGATGAGAAACCTTTTGTGATGAGGTGTGCCACGTAGAAGGATTTACTGACTACTGTGGCAATGTGATTATCAAAGGAGAGACTACTGTCCACCTGTGTCCCAAAGTCTATCACACTTTCGGTGTTAAGTATAATACCGCCTACATTGTAGTTCATGGGTACATAGTTTTTACCAAAGGGGATGACAATGCACTTTTTGGCATTGAGCTTGAGGCCATGGCTTTGACACCAGGCATCTGTCTCAATGAGGCCCTTTTGTAGGATGTCCACATTGTTAGGAGTTTCGATTATGGCTCCTAGTTTGCAGTCATCTGTGAACTTCGTTAGCCAAAGACCTTCAGTGTTAGCCTGTACTTCAGAGAAGTAGATACTAAACAGGAGACGACCCAGGACTGACTCCTGTGGTACTCAACTTGTCACTGGTCTGAAGTCGGATTTGGAGTCTGCTACTTTCACATTGTGGGTTCGGTCAGTGAGCCAGTTGACAACCCATCTTGTGACATAGGGATTTATACCTAGTTTAGTGAGTTTATCTATAATTCCAGAGTGGAGGATGGTGTTGAAAGCCTTGGCAAGATCTAGATAGGCTGTGTGAACCACCTTACCCTTGTCTTTGGCTTTGGTGACTGCTTCAAAAAAGTCTATCAGGTTTAGGAGACATGATCTGCCTTTTACAAACCCGAACTGGGTGGGGTCTAGACTTTGGAGATTACCAATGTTTTTGTTTATAAGTTCCATGATGATACATTTCATAGCCTTGCAGATCAGGTTCGTCAGGCTAATGGGGCAGTAGTTACCGGAGTCTGTGGTGGCTCCCCCCATTGTGGAGTGGGACAACCGTTGCTGTGTGCCATTCAGCAGGCACAAAGCCTGAGGTGAGGCTATGATTGAACATGGTACTTAGATGGGGTGCCAGTTCATTCTGTAGTTCGTGTAGAACGCAGCCTGGGATGTTGTCTGGTCCCATGGATGCTGTGTTCTTGGCTTTGGAGGGTGTGGTTTTTACCTGTGCCGCCTGATTACAGGAAATTTGCATTCTTCCGGTATAGAGATGGGCTCTTTAGGGGGTGAGAAGGGGGTAAAGTTAGCACTGAACCTATCTGCCAGGATGTTGGCAATATCAGTTGGGTCTGTATATTTAGTGCCATTGTGCTGTAACTCAGAGCAGATCTGAGTGTTGCCATTGAGATTCTTGGCATAGCTATAGAATGCTTTGTGGCTGTCTTTAGAATCAGTGGCGATTTTGTTTTCATAACTAGCTTTGGTGGATTTTATCAGGGATCGCAGCTTCTTACTGAGGCTGACCAGGAAGCTCCTTCACTCGTGGGATTTTACTCTCTTTTGCAACAGTTTCTTCCTTCTGTTGTGCAGTTTGTTTATGGCAGGGGACCACCAGATTGGCTTCCTTTTTTTGGAGGATAGCTTCTTGGTTCTGTTTGAAATAGCGCGATCCATGCACTCATGTAAGTGCTTATAAAATGCAATTGTGAAGGATTCAGTAGCTGTAACTGTATTGTCCATCTGCATGGGTTTCATGAAGTTCACCACTTCTGTCTTAAGAAGCATGAAGTTGGCTTTGGAGAAATTTTTTACCATGGTTTCCTTAATGGGGGGGGGGGGCAGGATGTGGATATCTAGGGTAATTAGCTTATGGTCGGAATGGACCAATGAGGTGTTGACTTCAGATGTGGAACACCGGTCACTCATGTTGGTAATGACTAGATCTAGGATATTGTTGCCCCTGGTGGGGGTGTGGATAAGTTGATGCAGGGCATTGGAGTTTATGAATTCCAGAAAGCGTTGAGCAAAGGAGTTGGTACATGAATAGTTTTCCAGGTTAATGGTGTGGTAGTTGAAATTGCTCATTATTAGGGTGTTTGGTTGAACCCTAATATTTTCCACTACATCAAGAAAAGAGGAGTGGGAATCCTGGGGCATGGTGGGTGATCTGTAGCAAGCTACAATTTAAATTGCAGTTTTGCCCAGAGTTAGTTGCACTTGGATAACCTCGGCTGCATTATGCTGAGCAACTAGCCTGGAGATGTGGATATCATTAATGAATATGGACACACCTCCGCATTTGGTGTCCCGATCCATGTTACATGGCAGAAAAGTGTGATATGAGTTATAGCCTGGTAGTGCAGGGATGCTCTCTGGAGCCTTGAACCAGGTCTCAGTCACTGCACAGATATTGATGTTCTCCATTTTAGGGAGTGCCTTGAGTGAGTGCATTTTGAGATTTAGACTTCTAGCATTGAGTAGCATCACCCTCAGTTTTTGCTTGCTTGTTTCTGTTACAGTGGTGAATTTGTCATTTGAACCTTGCCTAAAAAAGGCACTATAGGGGCGGCAAGAACCTTAGCCAGTATCTGGAATCTCAGGCGTGCAGGTGCAGGCCATCTCTGGCAAAGCATCATGGTCTGTTGACCATGTCTTCCCAGGCAGACAGATACTGGATCCCTTTAGAATGGCACCAGAAGCTTAGCCAATTGTTGAAGTCAATCATTTTGTCCTTGTACTGCGGCATCATTCTGGGTGATGGCAGAATGCTACTCAGGGCTAGGGTCATACCTGCCTGGGCTACAAGATCGGAGAGCTCATCCATGTCTCTTTTCATGTAGTCCAGGGAGGTACGTCTCAGGTCGTTCACACCAACATGGACAATGACAGAGTCATATTTGTACTTGTTGTGGAGTGACCTGAGTGCGTGGGTTATGTGGCAGATCCTGGCACCTGACAGACAGCTGACAGTAACCTTCTCCTTGTTTAGCCTGGTGAGTGGGACATCGGTGTGCCTGACTATAGAGTCACCTATAACTAGTGTGTTGGGTACGTTGTTTTGCCTTATTGGCTGTTGTTGAGTCGCACACTGAATCTGCGGGTTGTGTGTCATTTGGGTTGTGTTGGGGGGTGGAGGTTGCTTGCGTTTCTGCTTTGGAGGTCTCTGTTGCTTGAGCAGATTATTATTGAGAGCCTCCTTGTATGTTTTTGTGTTTCTATGTGTGGATTCTCACACAGAATAATTGTGATATTACAGTGAAATATCCAATTCATCACAGTTTGGATCCGGTATCTGTCTTCAGAAAAAAAACATAGAATCTCTCGATCATACCATATGTGGATCTCTGCCATCCTAAGAACATATATCATTGATTAAACTTCAGTTTCACAGCAAGTTTGTAGATAAGAAACAACAGATGTGTTGGATTGCTGTTTGAGGTCTTCTAGGTGTAGAATAACAGTCTGATTTAATAAGGTGGGATATGGACTCCATTTGCTGTTATGAGAGAAGCTGAGTAGATTTTGAACACATCGGATCACATGTTTATCAGAACATATTAGCCATGTTTACTCACATACATCTTCTGTTTGCAGAATTATACTTGGGTTTTTCAGTATCTTCCGCATGTAGTTAATATTAGATACTGTAGTGCAGTGGTTCGCAAATGGAGAGGCCACTCCACCTTGGAAGGTCTAATCCTATTTCATGAAAAACTGAAATAAGTCTGAAAATATTGTGCACTTAAAACATTAGCTATCTGTTATTCATTTGTGTGTGACCAGGCTAAACGCACAAGGATAGACAATGAATTTGTATTTTTTGCACATTTTAACAAAAAGGAAATACATGAAGGCAAACAGCAAATGTTTACAATGTATGTTGGTGCTTGATGTAAGTAGGTCTGACTTCTCCTTTGCAGCTCATTATACACTTCCATGTATGAAACCCAGAGTGCTTGGTTTGATACCTAGGGGAAGCTAAGATGGCTGTTCTGGACTTTAACAGAGGGTTTTGATATCTATGGGAAAGTAGGAGTCTTTTTTTTTGGGCTTTAAGGGATGTTCATAGTGGTAGAATCTGAAAATGTGTGCTTTGACACTATGTCATCTTCATTGTTAGCTGAAAGGGTAAAGCAAAATAGTAAGCTGACCTAAATGCACCATAAAATAATGCATCACCTGCTTTATGTTGTCCTAACAACTATCAAAAAACAAAAAGACAGCTTGGAAACACCAAAGCAAATTCTCTCTCAGTTTAATTCTCTTTCAGTTTAATGAAGCGCTTTTCGTCTTGCACATGTGGCAAGACTTCATCAGAAACTGAACTGACTTCAACACAAGCAATATATACACACCCTTTTTGTCACATGACACTTCTAATTAAAATCTTGTGCCTTAAAGGCACATCCACATTATTGCTACTTAAAACATTTTTTAAAAACAAATATGACTGACAATATTTTAGAACATCTCAACCCTTCCCTTCCTTCAGAATCTTTACCTGTAATGGTGATGGAAATATATATACAAACATACATATAGTAACAATACTCTATATCAAATTATTGTGTTAACTCTCAAAATATAATATTACTTAGTTAACTAAGAAGTCAGAAACTTACATATCCGAGTCAAATGAAGTCAGATATCACTTTTGCCACCTGGACTACTCCTCTGGTGCGATTGTTCAGCTTGTGTGACATCACTTCCAGTTGGTATCACACTTCCGGTTTGTAAGTTCAGATGGGGAGGTACTGATCTAGTATCGGGATGCCTACCACCTCCAATTACCAATGCAGAAGCAGAAGGTTGAACAATGGCAGGAACAGAAGGATTGGCATCCACTCTAGCCTAGTAGTCCAGGTGGCGAAAGGGCGCTGAATGGCAGAGAACCTACAGGTTCAACAGCTTCAGCATCTGGTTCAACAATTCTACCTGTTTTTTTCAACAATCAGTCAGGTAGCGTCAACCTTACTAACAATATAATAACTGACAAACTACTTAATATGAGAAGTTCTACAGGATTAAATACCATGAAAGACTTGCCCACTCTTACTCAGTGGTTGGAAATGCCAATTCCTTTATTCCAATCGCAACCCAACCAATCAACACCTTCTGAAACAGAGGACTCAGGTAACATAGTTTCATTATTACAAGACCTTGACAAAAAACTTTTCAAATATAAAAAAACTTTCTTTAGAAGTTACTTACTTACGTCAATGTGTCAATGAAAACATTGTTCCCAAAGGCTTGCATGCCCACCAATACCCTACGGGGTTAGAGCCAGGTTCATTGTTTCATAAAGAACTTATTGAGTTGTTTAACATTCAGGGACTTGCCCTATTGAACCTGATGATTAAACATTATGAGACTTCAATTAAACTTTTACAACAAGAAGCTACTAGCTTAGATGCTGCTATCAAGGGTCATGTAAACTTTTCAAGATATGCTTTCGATTACAACAGAATTTTTGACAGTATAGACCAACAAATTATGAAATTTAGAGAAATTAAAGTAAATAAACTAGCTAGAGACCGTAAAGTATATGGTGAGGGGAATGCTTACCCCCCCCCCAAGTTCACAAGTAGCAAAATCCAGCAATGCTGCTATGAATGTATTTTTGTGTAACACAACAAACAGAAATTAATTAACACATGGTTTATCTGTCTCAAATGATAGTAGTGCACTTCCATCAGGTGAGGGACCTATGTTACCCCAACAGACAATTGTGAATAATACATCAGCAAATGCCCAAAATTTTCAGCATCAAGCCAACCAATACAATCTGAGATCAAAGAACAAGAAACCTCATTCCAACAACAACTACAAAGGGAAGAATTGGAAACGCAGGAGATGATACCACCTCTTATTGCACCAGCTTCCCCGATAACTAATGCTGCAGATTTTGGACTAAAGAACATCTTTATGAATAATGATAAAGATTTTAAAATTTACAATTTTTCTGATGTTACTATAGATCAACCACTGGTGGAACTATTAGCCAAGGGGTACACTTTCGTCCCCACAAGAAAAGCAGACAGTTAAAACTTTAATTGATTTAAAATTATTTGTGCGTAAACTCAATTTGTCTATGCTTTTTGTTGACAATATTATGGTTCAGTCTAGTGCATTACATCCTTCAAGTACTTTTTGTCCCCCTTTACACCCAACTTTACAATGTTTTGAACTCATTTGTGAGTTGGATTTATATAATGTTTTAGGGGTGAGTAGTAATTATAAGCAGAATAAAAGGAAGAATGTTTCATCTGTAAATGTTACTAGTGAACAACTGTATTTATTACAACTAATACAAGAAACCCCAGTCCGTATTATGGCCCCAGATAAGGGAGGGGGCTTGTTGTTATGAATGTGGAGGACTATGTCAATAAAATGGACCAAATAGTCCAAAGTTCCACATATCAGTTGGTTTCACGTAATGAGTTAAATCAAGCATATAGTAAAATAAAGTCTCATTTATATGAAATGTTGTTAGAAATCAGGATTACTACTGACTTGTTTAGATATTTATCTATGCCTTCCCCAAGGATACCTGCTTTGTTTGGTATCCCTAACTTACATAAAAATGTGAATAATCCACCTATGCGACCTCTGGCGGATGCTAGGGCAAGTATAACTTACCCTTGGGCAAAATGGATAGACCAAAAGTTGAAGAAGTATGTAACTCAAGAGAAATATATCTGTAAAGATTCTTGGTCGTTCTTGTCACAGATCAAGAATTTAGAATTCAATGCTGACTTCAATTTCCTAACAGTGGATGTGGTAGATTTATACTCTTCTATCCCCCATGTGGAAGGCATTGAACGAGTCAGTAGTTACCTGAGAGCTAAAGCAGTAGCCTCTGATGAGGTGGCTTTAATAGAGGAAATGCTTGACATAATCTTGTATAATAATTTCATTTTATGTAATGATAAGTTATATGTTCAAAAGACTGGTGTAGCTATGGGGTCACCCTGTGGGGCAAGTTATGCCAATTTGGTAATGGCCTCATGGGAACAAGAATTTATCTTTGGTAAACAAGAAGTGAAACAGTACATCCAGTTCTACACACGGTTTTTGGACAATATTTTTATCATTTTTGAAGGAAATAAGGAAGCAGTTATTAAACTAGTAGATTATTTTAACAGCACTACAGATTTCCTTTCCTTTACTTATGTATTTGAAATGACCAGGATTTCATACTTGGATGTGGATCTTAGTAAAGATATAGAAAGAAACGCATATGTAGCGAAAATTTATAGAAAGGCCACATATTCAAACTCTTTATTACATTTTAGCAGTTGCCATCCATGGCACCAAAAGAAATCAGTGGTGAAGGGCCAGCTCGTGAGAGCTGCCCGTATGGTCACATTGGACCAGGATTTCATGGATGAATGTAATAATTTGAGGTCAATGTTTGTTAGGAGAGGTTACCCAGTAGACTTTTTTGAGTGTCTACTGGAAGAAGTAAAATACAAGAGAGAACAGGGGTTGTATAAACCCATTTTGTCCATTGGTTTACAAAGTGTTATAATAAGTGACAGAGAATTACAACAAAAAGAAGTATGGAATTTAAGTTTAATAACACCCTATAGTAGTAATGCAAGGGAAATAATGTCAATTTTGAACAAAAATTGGGAAATAATTAGGAGAGATCCTCACCTTTCTTACAAGGTCAAAAGCAAACCCTGGATTATTTACAAGAGGGGGACTAATTTAAAGGAATTATTACAACATAAAAAAACACCCCACAGTGGAAATGTGGCATGTACAAATGCGAAATGTGTAACTATTGTAAATACATGAGTACAGGACAAGACATTGAAGTTAAAAATATTAGTTTTAAAATCAAATTGAAGTACACTTGTCAGTCCAAGTTTGTGGTTTATGTAGCTCAGTGTCAATGCTGTGCAGCGTTTTACATAGGTAAAACAGATAAAAGGTTAAAAGAATGAGTATACGAACATCTATATAAAATAAAGACCCTTAACAGAGAAAATGCACTGGCTAGACACATTATTTCCTATCCACAACATTCATTTTTGTTCAAAGCAATTGATTCAGTTGTTGATAATAGTCGGGGGGGCCCACTTACACTTTTACTTGAGCAACTTGAGTTAAGTTGGCAAATACGCACTGGGGTAATGCTTTACCTGGGTTTGAATGAGACAATATCTTTAAACAGTATACTGAAGTTGAAAAATCTTAAACGTTAATGTGTGTATGCATTTTTATAAAATGCGTTCCTACTTGTGATATCTGACTTCATTTGACTCAGATATGTAAGTTTCCGACTTCTTAGTTAACTAAGTAATATTATATTTTGAGAGTCAACACAATAATTTGAGATATAGTGTTGTTAGTATATGTATGTTTGTATATATATTTCTATCACCATTACAGGTAAAGATTCTGAAGGAAGGGAAGGGTTGAGATGTTCTAAAATATTGTCAGTCATATTTGTTTTTAAAAAAATGTTTTAAGTAGCAATAATGTGGATATGCCTTTAAGGCACAAGATTTTAATTAGAAGTGTCATGTGACAAAAAGGGTGTGTATATATTGCTTGTTTTGAAGTTTGTTCAGTTTCTGATGAAGTCTTGCTACATGTGCAAGATGAAAAGCGCTTCATTAAACTGAAAGAGAATTAAACTGAGAGAGAATTTGCTTTGGTGTTTCTAAGCTGTCTTTTTGTTTTTCGCTAGTTTGTCTTACTTTGGTTCCTGTCCTAACAACTATGGTTGAAGAACATTCCAGAATCCATGCGCATTTCTGAGTAGTAGAAGAGATTTCTGACACTGTAGCTACTGTTGGGAGGAGATGATCACAGCACCATAAGGTTGGGGCAGAGACTACATTCTTAATAAAAGTGGGTACACTGTGCTTGCACTATGTTGGCATTGCTGTACATATTGATCCCCAGAGAGGCACTAATTAGAAAACACAATATTAACAGTTCAACAAGCTGGCAGGAGTGTTTAAAGCTCTGCATAGGTTGATGGTTCACTTTCTTTTGGACAAACAAAATTTCAACGCCTGTTGAATGAAGATAATCTCAAACAGAAAATGGATGTGTGTTTATTCTAAACAATTTGAAATAAATCTATTGTACAGTTTTCTAATATTTTTTAGCATACCTGATAAAAAACTCATTCTAATATGGGTTATCTTATCTGGTCACATCACTCAATAATTGATTAGGATATTTGGATAATACTTGGATAATTAACTGAATATATGCTATAACTGAATGTATACATAGGACAATTTCAAACATTGAATGCAAAACTTAGTTTGGTGAATGTGGACTAAGAAGGCATTCAAATAGATGCAAGTGTGTTTTGCCATTGCAGTTCTATGGTACATACTTAAAACAATGATTAATAGAGCCAACATTACATTTTTAGTTCATTTGCATGCTATTGCATAATCTGAGTAAGAGGTCTGCCCTGGTTCTTTAGTTATGGAATAAAATATGTATGTTAAGCAGAGGTGCAAGCAACGGATAATTTTGTGCCCACACTACAGGTCAGGGTACACCTGATTTTATTGATAATTTACATGTTATTGACACTTAGTACTGAGTAATACCCTATGTACAGTTCAAATACTGGATGCTGTTAAAATTCTAATTCTCACTACCGTGTGCCACAGGTTAAGCGTAGGCTTCGTTTTTACTGGTTTTGAGTTTTGGCAAGTCTGTTACTGAAAAAAAGATCCTTCATAACATATCATACTGGATCATGACCAAGGCACATTACTCAACTTCTGTCTCATTTCTAGCTAGACAGCGAACAGATGTAACTAGTTAACTGTGGTAATGGTACAACTTGCTTTATGATGTAGTACATGCAATTAGAATAGATGGGCTTCCAAAACACCACTTTCTTAAATTAAAACACAAGTTGTTTTGGATATGTTTGCATAAGCAAAGATGTATTTTCATTATAAATAATGAAATGCAAAGTTGAAACCTTAGCACTGTCTCTGAGTTATTTATGTTTCCTAATGTTCCAGACAATATATGCTTTCTATTAACTCACAGATTAAAGGTTGTTCTAAGGTGAAACATGAAAGAGTATCAGGCTAAATGTATTCAACAGCAATAAAAGGGGATACATTTTGGTAATGATTTCCATTAGAACTCCAGTATAGCTTTGCTAGTTTGAATTGTGATGGCCTTGAAATGTATATGCATGTATATATATATATATATATATATATATATATATATATATATACATACACACATATATGTCTATATTGATTTATCTATCAGTCTGTCTATCTGTCTGTCTATGGTTACAACTCAAAATATCTAATTGAAAAGTTTCTTTGGGTGTAAAAAAGACTCAATGCACAGATGTCACAATGCTCCATTTATATAGTGTAGGTAAGCAGGAGAATGCAGGAAAAGAAATATTTGATTGAGAAAGAGTATAACAGTTTGTGGCATTTGCAAGTGTGCATGGTTTAAGGTTAGATTAAGGGTTAGTTAACGGGACAGGTTTACCGTTTTGCATGTTTGATGCTGTGTATGGTCTGTCTCCTTTTGTTTGCGTAGTGGTACTTTCAAGGAAATAATTTTTAATAATGTAATGTGCAGGGTTAGGGATAGAGGCAGGAGTGGGGATTGGGCTAACCCGCATGAGCAAGATGACTTAGGGTGGGTGAAACCCCCCCTGCCCATTTTACTCATGTGCTAACCTTAACCCTACCTCCTGCCCCTAACCTTAACCTGACATATAACCCTATCTCTTTCCTTTCCTCTACCCCTGTCCCTAGCCCTAACCTTACATATTACATCACAATTTTTTTCCATAACAGTACCACTCCCAAGGTGATACTTCATCTTGGTTTTGCAGCTGTGGTTTATAATACAGGACTTTTTAGTTGGATAGAATCATTCAATATTTTATGATTCAATTCTAATTGAGGCTGCACCCATAAGGATCAAAACATTTAAATCAAACCTGGCTGCCTGACTAATAAAAGAACTAAACAGCTTACAACAACAAGGATAAGGCATAGAGAACCTGGAAAAAATCTAATACTGATGCCAAAATATAAAAATTCAGTCAGCTTAGAAATACTACTAAAACCAAAATCCAGTCAGACAAAAAATGCTATATAAAATTAAAATCTGCAGATCAGAACAGCCTTAAGATATTCTGGTTCACCATCAACAGTCTCCAACATCCAGCCCATGTGCCCTGACCTAGCCCCAAACCTCCAAAACAGGTGACCGAAGAGACTCAATTACTAACCAGTTTAACTCACACTTTGTAAATTATTTTGTCTCCATCTTAACCCACCAACTTCAACTAGTAGAAAACCTTCAGACCCTCAGAGCTCATTCACAAGCTCTCAGACTTCAACCTATCCCAAACGCCACTATCAAAAACTTACTTAAAGCTTTGAAAACCCACTACACTTGCCCAATTTACCAGCCAAATACATAAGAATAGCTGCAGATGTTCTGACATACCCAGGCCATGTTAATAATCCAGTCTATCAAGGTAAGCTATGTTCCCACATTGTGAAAAAAAAATCCTACATCCCTCCTCTACATAAGAGTGGACACTCAACTGACCTGTCCAGTTAAAGGCCTATAGCTATCCTATCTTACCTAGATTACCGAAAACTCAATACTTTCCCCTATGCAGCATGTTTTCCGTCTACTTCACAGCGCCATCACTGCACTGCTTAGCTTTGTTGCAGCAGTTAATCAAAGCAGAAATAACAATAACATGGTATTTTTTATATTGCTTGGTGTGTCAAGGGTTTTTGGCTACTCTTACACCAAAAATTATATTATTATGCAAGATGCCTTCTGTAGTCTTTGAGAAACTCTCACTATCCTGGTTACCTCACAAACAGACAACAACCTGTCAAGTCACACAAAAAAAAAAAAAAAATCCCTTCATTTCCCCCAGTAAGTATGGTAGCCCACCAAGGCTCTATATTAAGTACACTACTTTATAATATATTCATTAATGATACAAATTTAACAACCATGCAAGCAACTAAAATTCAATATGCACATGATTCCACAATCACATGATCTGACAAAAACAGGGTTAAGGTTAAGCTACAACAGTACACCCAACAGTACACCCAAGCAGCTCTGCCGGACATAACTTGGATAATGGACTCATTGGTACTTCTAAACCCACCCATATCCAAGCTTATCATACTAATCTCTAATCAACTATATGACCACAAAAAAAAAAAATCCTTCTTAATTTTATCATCAAACAATACCAAGATAGAAATGGTAACTTATGTCAAGCTACTGGAGTTATTATTGATGAAAACCATAAATTCAATCATCACATAAAACAGGCTGTAAAGAAAACCCATAAAATTTAAGAAACCTCTACCTACCTAAAAGAACAGACTAGAATATGTATAACCTCACCTCTTTTCATCCCTACTCTCCAAAATACAGCCCCCCCCCCTACTTAATCAGTGGTATAATAAAATTGCAAAATTTGCTGCCGGCTATCATTATAGGAAACATCACTGTCTCACACTAAAACAATATCAGTGGCTGGAATTAAATCATTGTTTATCTTGTTCAAAACAAATAAACTCATATATAACCCAATGTGTCCAAATCTAAACAATATTCTCCAACTGTACAGTTCCAAAAGATCACTATATGCTACTGACAAAATTTTGTTAACTATAACTGAATCAAACAATATTGAAGGAGACTTCCTTGACTTCTCCTTTCTACCTAAAACCTGGAATTCCATGGCTCTCTCTCATAGAATATTAGAAAACAATAAGTTTTTCAAACTACACTTAAATATCATCTTAATAACTTGGATATGCTCTTGCACCTCTCCTCAGATCAGAAGCATTGCTGGCTCATTCCTGCTCCTAAAATGCAGAAGCCAATCACATCACATTTCTGAGCTTCAGTCCCACAATCCTGAACTGAAAGGAAAAAAACCTTCTTCTCTTTTTAATTGTAGCAAATTGCTTGCTACATTTCTGACAAACAGTTGCTGTAGAGTCATAGATTAGTACTAGGCTAACTGCCCTTGCAACCTATTTTAAGCCTAGCTAATTATCCCTTCTGAGACTCAAACCCTGCACCTTGTGATTGCAAGACAAACACTTTAACCATTAGGCCACCCTCTCAACCCTAGTTTATGCACAAGGAACACACTTTGCTAAACTTAATTTTAAACTGTAGCAAATTGCTTCATACATTTAAAACAAACAGCTATTAGAGTTTATATAATGCATGGATAGTTGCAGTGCTCAGATTTGTTTTAGAAAAAAAGAAACAGAATGAAACCTTTGTTTTCTTGTTTACTGTAGCAAACTGCTGGCTAAATCTGTAGCAAGCAGTTGCTGCAGTTAGACC
>NC_056744.1:227036733-227124233 GCF_019279795.1 Protopterus annectens
TCTATATATATATATATATATATATATATATAGAGAGAGAGAGAGAGAGAGAGAGAGAAGCAGAACAAACATTAAAGAATGAGAGGAGGCAGTGGTCATTTCTTCCTTCAACTCATTGAGCTGTGGTTGAGAAGAATGAGATGGGACAAAGAAATTAGGGAGAGTCATGAGATGGGTCCAAGGGAAAGTGCAAAGGAAATAATAAGCAATTTGTTAAGAGTATACAACTAGTTAACAAAAAGCCTAGAATGCTTTCGAAAATGACCCTGAAAAAATGCAGTAGGATTTGGTTGGGACATTAAATTACAAAAAATAAGAGAAGCAGCAAATGTTAAATTGTGGAACATCCCAAAGAACAAAGAGTGTGTATGTGTATACGTATTTTTGTGTGTGAGTATGTGTTTTGTGTGTGTGTGTGTGTGTGTGTGTGTGTGTGTGTGTGTGTGTGTGTGTGTGAGAGAGAGAGAGAGAGAGAGAGAGATTTTATAAGTGGGTGTAGAAAAACAGCAATATATAAAATGTAATAATTATTCTCTTTTTTATGAGTTAAGAAAAAGCAAAGCCCATAAACTATCAGAAGCTGTATAAAATGTGCTGTTTCTTCTTAGTAAAGATGCAGCAAAGATATGAAATGCACAAAGCTGTATAGTGCAAGTATTTTTCTTCAGAAATGCAATAATATTTAATACAAAATGGTTTCATTCACAAGAACAGAGATTACTCCTACTTACTGTTAGAAGCATGTTACCATAATATTTTGAAACTGCAGGAAGTAAAAGTTCAGAATTTATTTTCCTAATACTTAAGAGCTGTATTTGCCTAAGAGGACTATCCTAAGTGAATAGTTCCTAGTATTGACATTGCAGGGCACCCCTCTAGAGATTTTTCAATTAAAGTGACAAATTTTATTTGAAAATCATCCCAGCAGCTATTAAATCAGTCCAAGCTTTCCAAATGGAATGTTTGGTGTACTTTTTACAAACCTGGAATCATTGAAGACAATCATTTTGTGGTATGCAGCTAGGAATACAGTTAATCTGTTACCAGATTCAGTAAGGGTATGTCTATAAACTGCATGTGTGTGTCTGTTGCAGTTTTTGAAATTGTCATAAATACAAACATGTACAGATTACAGTTATCTTCAGTAAATGGCAGTGGAAGTGCCAGCTAAATGGTTTTCTTTTATAACATTTGTCTGTTCAGAACTTATTTTACACTTCCTTGTACAAGTGCATGTTTGCTTGAATAAGTAGGTTTCAATCTGTGTTGTCTATTTTCACGAAGAACTTCATTATTCCATCTCAAAAGCTTGTGGCTGACTGGCTAATGGTATATACAGAGGAAATTGCACAAAACATATGAATTGTGACTGTTACCATCTGCCTTTTGAAGACAGGGAGACAGAAAGAGAGAAAGAAAGATTGCTTAGGTATAACTACTGTAAGTTAATGGAAGTTATTAGCATGGTTAGATCATTTACGAGTGTTCAGCAATTTTTTTTTTTTTTGCTGTGCTAGCTTGGACTGGCTGGTGAAAATACTCTTATTGAGATAGCCCTGAAAAACAATGGACTGAGAGTGAGATGGTTGAATTCATGGGAGCCCAGTGTTCATAACTCTGCTCTGCGGTTGTACAGTATGAATCTTATTTGAGTGTAACTGGTATCGGTCATGGCCCAAGGCACAAAGGCAGGAGTATTCATTTACTTATACTATTAAGACCAAGCAACTTATATTTTGTCAGTAAGATGGTTTATAGGAATGCACATCATACTGGTGTCCAGGAAAAGATTGATAATGGTATAGAAAAAAAGAAAGAAATAAAGATGATGGCAGATACGTGACAAAGTGGCTGGTATAGAAAATGCTGGGTGTATCTACCCCGAATAAAAATAACTTTTATGTATTTATTTATTGAGAAGTTAAGGGAAATGAAGAAATAAAAGGAAAACAGAGGTGAAGGTAATTGTGGATAGTATTCATTTTAAAACAATGACAACCACCAGTGTGAATATTAGCTAAGATGAAATACCGGGTGGCTAACAAAGATGCTAAGACAGATGTGGCAATAGCAAAGACCAAGGCATCAGAGGCATTCTATCAGCTTCTGGAAAGTGACTTGGTAGATGGCACAAAAATCTCTTATCAGCTTGCAAGGCAAAGACAGAAAGATAAAGAAGATATACAGACACCCTTCGTAAGCGATGCCAGCAACAACCTGCTCACCTGTCTATATGACATCAAATACAGATGTAAGGAGTACTTTCAGCAGCTTCTGAATGAAGATCCCACAGAGGCTGTATTGCCTAAGATGCGGCCTAAACTGAAAAAAGAAGAGGAACCCAGCCCAGTAGAAGTAAGAACAGCACTAAAGACAATTAAATCAGGGAAAGTAGCAGGGTCAGATGAGGTCACAGTGGATATGATCAAGATGTTGGGAAACATGAAGAAGAAATGGCTCCAGAGGGTACTCAAATCAGTATGGAGAGAATGGCATACCTAGATGACTGGAGAATAAGCTTACTAGTGCCAGTGTACAAGAATAAAGGAAACATCCACAACTGTGGGCAATACAGAGCTGTCAGACTCTCGTCACAGTGCATGAAAGTGCTGGAGAGGTTTACTGATAAATGATGACAAAGAGACAAGTAGAAAGCAAGATGGAAGATGCGCAGTTTGTTTTCAGATCAGGATACAGAACAACTGACCTGATGTTTGCAGTGAGGCAGACAGCTGAAAAGAAGCTAGAGATGAGGAAAGAGTCCAACTAAATGTAAAATGTATGGATGAAAGTGCTTAGTTACTTGTTTAATAAACTTTGTTAAGTTATGCTGAAGTTATCATTCTAAGTGTTTCTTTTTTAATTTTTAGTTTAGCTTATTCCTACATTCTTCTGGTTCAAGTACTATGACACCACAGCATATCCAAGGAACTATTATAATGATTGGCTTTAAAGGAACATATGTACATATAGATAGTACATACAGGAAGACAGAGGAAAGGAGACATAGTGCTGAGGAAATAGGAGGGAAATTTACAATGAAAATGGATGAGGCAAGGGACTGGTTATAAACATGATAGGAAAAGTACAAATGAAGAAGGATGGATAGATAGAACACTGAAGGAATGTCTAAGTCCTGCTTAAGAAAAGTAAGTGAAGATTATTCATAGAGGTATCCTACCAGTTTCATCGTGGTTAGTTGTTCAACTAACAGCTCTCATTTGATATGGACTTTTTTTTTACATGCCTCTTTTCTTGATGCACACTGACCTCAGGTTTGACAAAATAGCATTGGGTGGTCTAGGTGACAGAGTCATCAAATAGGACATGTGAAAGGCTTGGACCTCAGAGGAACAAGCCAATTTCAAGAAAAAAAAATTTTGCTTGATTCAATTTGTTTCTTGAGAAATACTTTTTTGATGAACTGGAATAGATCCACATATAGATGATTTTAAAAGAAGAAAAATGGACTGAAACAGTAAGAGAGGTAGGAACAGGGATGGAACACACATTTTAAAAGTACTTGTAGGCAAATAATATTTGAAGATTGAAAACAGAGGTGTGCAGTAGTTTTCTTTTGCATTTTTGCTAACTGCTACTTCTCACAGAAAGTCAAGAATTCTATCAATATCAGTCTAGGCTTCTCATACCTGATTTCAAATTCAGGTATAAACAAGTATTTTACTACTTTTATCTGCACCCTTTGCAAATTGAATCTGTTGCACCATTTTTCATTTCACAAGGTCCATCACATCTTTCCCTTCATCACTTTCTTTTTACTCCATCCAGTCTTAATGTTTGTCTTTTTTGCTTTGTCTTCCATTCATTTATTTAAGTTTGTGAGTTTATGAAGGGAGCGAGTTGATTACATTGCAACAACTTATATGAACATCGTGTTGCTGATATCAAGTCCATTCTTTGTAAAACTTTATACACAGATAATTGTTGTAAGGTCTACAAATAAAATCCCCTGAGTAATTCACAAGCTCAGCTGGGCATACAATAGAGAAGGGGGTAGAAAAGGCTGGAAAGAAAAGATTGAGATGCAGAGGTTATAAACAGGAATAATGGGAACATACATGGTGACTAAAAACATCAGATGAGCCCCCCATTACTGAAGCATGCCAAAATGGCAGTTTTCCCAGATACATTTACATAGTCGTACCTACAAGGGAAGTGGTGAAGTGGTTACATGATGTGGCCCGGTTCAAAGCACATGCATTGGGCTTGTTTGAGTGTATGTTATTTAAATTGCCAACTAAATTAAATCAAACATCGTTCAGTCTTCTCAGTTTGTTTTGCCATCCAAATAGCATTACGACAAATCTCGTACATCTGCCATTTAACAGGCATCTCAGTTATATAAACGTTTTGTGAGAACCTCACTTCATCTAGTTTGACTATGGTCACTCTTTTCCTATACACTCAAAACAGCTCAAACAGGTTCTGCAGCTCTGTTCATATTACCACCAGAATGTCTGTGACGTTTGCTACATTCAGTCTTAGCACTTTTTTGGCTTCTCTAGGCACAGGTCATGAAGCACCATTGCCAGCCCTTTGTGGATCTTGAATGACTTCTTCTTCGTACGTAGATTCTGCTACAGTATTTACTTTCATGCTACTATAGACCACAGACTGTACAGAATAAGTAAATTTTCTGAAAACATTTACCAGTTTTAAATTTTAACAAAATCGAATGACTTGAAGATGAGACCTACTTCAATCAGCACCATGCATGTGTGTTGGACATATTCAGATATCTTGTTTTATGCCTGATATCTTAAGATCCAGTAACATTCTGCTACCATCTCTACCTTCTGTTTGTCACAGAAGATGAATATCCTTGTTTTTGAATCACCTAGCTCCCGTGTTTTTACCGTGTATATTTCTGATTATAGGTCCATTAGCACCATTTATTTTAGTAGCAGTACTGACTTTTTTCAAAGTTTCAGGCATTAATACAGAATAGTTTGACATTCTCTAACCTTTCCTTCCTCCTCAGTCACAGAGGTTCATTATCTTTCCTTAAGGATATCTACTTATCAATGATAAGTACATTTGTCATGATTTTCTTGCAGCTTATTCCTACGTAAGTGTTAACATATTTTGTCATTAAATTTCCTCCAGTGTTTGCAGAGCTTCCTTTCTTTCCCACCTGTTCTGGTAATCCAATTTCCAGTTCATTCATGCACTTATTTATACATATATAATACTACTGTATATTTTTCCTAGTCAGGCCATTATTTATCATAGTTCTTTTTGTAACTGTCCTTGTTCTATATGTTTCTCTGCAGCCACTTTGACATCCTTATATAATTATTTAACATTGTTAACCTAGAAAGTCTCTCTTGGAACGAAGCCAATTTTCAGCGGATGCCCGTGGAGAAACACTCTAGATGCGTGTCTTTGTAATACTGCCCACATGAAATCAAATAATCATTGTTCTGTAACTGTTCTTCATATACATAATGTCCAGCCCCATCAGCAAGGGTCATCAGTTAAATGTACACCTTTTCTGTCTTGTTTGTTTATTAGTAAGCATGTTTTCCACCCCTTTTACAGTCTCATGATTTTGTTTCTTTATATATCATGTTTTCTTATTGTTGCATGTAACTTGCAATAAGTCAGAATAGATTTCTGTCTCCTGTTTACATTTCTATCTGCACGTTCCTAAATTGACCCATCAGATAATTCACCATTCTGTTTGTCATTCTCCATATATATCTATCTATCTATATATATATATATATAAAGAACTCCAGCTCTATTCAGTCGCTTACCGCTTGCTCAGAGGTGACCTTTGCCTAACATACAAGGCCATGTCAAACCCAGATTTGATGAATATGCTTCACCTCAAAAAATCTAGATCCGTCAGAGCCACAAGGGCGGGAGACTTAAACCTCGACACGGCTATTAATAGGACGTGCTGGAGGGATAGATTCATCACCCAAAGACTCCCTATGCTGTGGAATAAAATCCCGGTATATGTGAGGCAGAGCACTCGCTGGCCTTGTTCAAGAGAAATCTTGACCAATGGATGGGAGATCGCAGATATACCCCAGGGATTACCTCAGTGTCACTGCTCAACAGAGGCACAGCAAAATAATGGGTATAGTTCCCCATACTAAAGGGGTGGCGTAAGCCACAAAACTATGGGCTAGGCTTGTAAATGCCCTCGGGCAGATAGCCTAGTATGAACCTATGAACCTATGAACCTATATATATATATATATATATATATATATATATATATATTCACATTATATATATATATATATATATTATATATATCTATATCTATATATATATATATATATATATATATATATATATATATATATATATATATATATTATGCATATATCACAGCTGGATACTTTTGTCTACACATTTTTATTTTATTACTCAGTTTTATGCAGTATAACCATCAATTACTGGACTGTGATATTCTCTTAACTTCCTTCAATGTAAGAACTCATAAGGGAAACTCCAATACCTTTTCCTTTTGCTTTATAATATTCCCCCAGATTCTCTATGCCTTGCACGGCATGCAGGATTAGTGCAGGAGCTCCAGTAGGCAATATGTCTGCCGTGTGATCCAGTAACTGCCTGCAGGGGCGTGCACGAGCGCTCCTGCACTAGTCCTGCATGGATTAAGCCCCTGTATGCAACTCACCCCATTTGCAGGAGAAATACATGCAGATGAGGTGAATTTGCAATCCAGGAAGCTTGCAACTGGGTGTGCAGGACTAGAGCAATCTGCAGAAACATACTCAGTTAGTAACAGAGTACATTTCTGCAAAATCCAAAACAGAGACACCATCCTAACACACTCAGACCTACATATTGTGCAAATGCTACAACCTATCCTACTACCTTGGCCACCTCTGGCCATCTGTGCTCCACTCGTATTATACCTACTCATACATGTTACTACATTTCTACATGGGATTTTGGGGGGCAGACCTGACTGTTACTACATTTCTACACAGGATTGGGGGGACACACCTGACTGTTTTACATGTCTACATGGGAGTGGGGGGGGCACACCTGACTGTTACTACATTTCTACATAGGGTGTGGGGGGCCACATCTGACTGTTTTTACATTTCTGCACAGGATTGGGGGGACACACCTGACTGTTTCTACATGTCTACATGGGAGTGGGGGGCACACCTTACTGTTTCTACATATCTACATGGGATGGGGGCAACCTGGCACATGCACACATTTGCTATGACTATACTGGTATGTCAGGTACTCCATTTCCATTCTGTATTCTAACCTATCATACTAACTACTGGTATATCAGTGTACTACAGGTCTTAGATTTGGTTGCCCTACATATTAGTGTCTGACTTCCTACTGTTCAGAACTAACATCCCACTGTCTGACCTGCTATAGTCTGTCTGCGTAGGTCTAGGGGGGAGGTTACCCAAAGGCATCATTCAGAGGCCATAACACAGGCTCTGTTTGGGTTTGTCTACACCTGACATGCTGGCTGAAACTGTTGTTGGGTATGTGAACCTCCCTGACTGACATGTGTGAGTCATATGGACACACATGTTGCCCAGCACATTTCCTGCAGTGGGTTTTGTCACCCTGTGTAGTACTGGCTATTGTGGTGACTCCAGTATGTGTTACAGATGTCATGGTGCCCCTATGGGTGTCTACTATCTGCTGCTATAACATTCAGCCACCTAATTTCCTTGCATGCTCACATCCATACCATAGATACAGGTAACGACACATTCTACTCCATTTGGCAGTTGGTAGGTTAATTGACTTACCTTGTGGATGTGCCAGGATTGAGGATGGGGCTGGAGGGCTGCCTATGTTGGATGCACATAGTACACTCCCTATACATGGTTGAGCACAGGTAGTGTCATGTTTGGCATCCCTTTTACTGTATGTGTGAGTCAGAGAGAGGTGTCATTCCCTGGGTCCCTACTGTGTCAGTGTATGTGCTATGCCTTGTCTCATTGCCATGGCTTCAGCATACTGGGCACGCCTCCATCTGCCTACTGGGGCAGGCTCAGGTTGTTCCTCCTCTGAGTCACTCTGTATCTGTGCAGGTCTTAGCATTGATGTGAGAGTGGTCAGTATGTATGCATGTTGAGGTAAGACCTGGTAGCCATTGCCCACTACTGCTGATAACAGGGACATGCCCTCATGACTGCAGTGCCAAAGACAATCCCCACCAGTATAACACATGCAAGCAGTAAGCCATTGTAAATGTATGATGGTAATATGTGTCACCATCTGAAAGACTGACATGGCATGGCTGTTGGGCTAGATATACAAGCAGTACACAGGGGAAAGTACCCCAGACATACAGTATATATAGTGTCACTGTGAAATGGTGACACTCTTGGATTTGTACATATAAGTATGCATCGCAGTAACAGGACCTGTAGTAGGGGATACCGGTGAGGTCTACCTGAACACCTACAGATCACAAAGGAGGTAGGACTGATGTATTGGGAATCAGCTGATGCACCTGCACATGCCAGCATATCTGTAATGCCCCATGCATATCTGTGTGTCAGATGCAAGTAGTGTCCATAGCACACATGCACCCAGCCACGCAGACACCACCCAGAGGCACCTCTCTGGCAATATCCCTGCTGTGGGGAATGGGTACAGTATGACCCCCACCTGTATATGGCAATAGTGGAAGACTGCAGCATGCAGTGCAGGTGTCCCATGCAGGTGTAACCCTAGCTGTAGGTAGCACCCTTCCAGCATCCACACCACCTGATCAAGACTGATAAAAGGTATTGGCATGAACAACTGTCACATCTACCCTGTCACCCCAGGGGAATATACTGTATGGTGGTCTGGGAATGTAGGACTGACAGAATGCAATGGTCTGCCACATCTGGCCTACATCAACACCTAATGCCCCACAGGCGCCTGCCAAAGGCCCATGTCTCACACTTACTGCCAATGCATGTTATGTTATGGACACCCAAATAACAACATAACACACTCCATTTAGGCCATATGCAAGACCATGTGGACAAACCACAGTAACATATCCACCATGTCCCACTGCATGAACTGTGGACCAACACTAACACACACCTGTGATGTGGTGATGCCCTTAGGGAAACTATTACAAAATGCATGTGTAATGTATGGAAGAGGTTAGAATAACGGGGTGGGGGAGGGAGCATGGGCATCAAGGAATATGCAGGGTCCGACATCAAGCTGTGTGCGCACTATCCCTGGCTGCAAATGCATAAATGGGTGGCTACACACCTGCCTGTACACCACAATAGAGTAAATGTCCTGAGCCATGGCCCCTGCATCTAGCTAACATGTGCAAATCTGTACAGCTGTGAGGCATTGACACAGCAAGATAAGGCCATACTGCCATGTTGATGGGCAGACAAGTATGGGATTCTCTGCCAGCACTGTACCAAGGTGCTGAACTGGATACACAAACCCAGCACCAAGTGTCTGTAGCTCCCCCTCCAGAATGGCATAACTTACCATGAATACGTAGGTGTCTGCCCACAATACTGGACACAGCTGCAGTCAACCTTGTCCCACAAGACATCACTGTGAGCAAGAATGTCCATCTGACAGTACATGAGGACAGAAAGCATCACTGTGTCTAACAGTACATATGTCCAAATATATCTGTTAACAGCAGTATCATGCAGCTGAAGCAGCACAGACACAATTACTTACAGTACACACTATCCCCTGCACAGTTTGTCCCCATATTGCCAAATGATTGACGGATACCCTGCAGAAACAGTATGCTACCTGTAGGTGTACAACAGAAATGTTTGCATTGCAGTACAAACTACCTGGAATTGATCTACACATTCAGTACAGAAGGGCATACTGGGCATGCTCACACACTTAGAGAAATGAAGGCAATATCAGCCAACAACATACTGAAAGGTCATACTGGCCATGCTTACACACTTAAACAAATGAAGACCATGTCTGCAAACAACAGTGGGCCAGACATATCTGGCATTTGCAGACGTTAGTGCAGACACTCCTCAGTATGCAGCACTCATGCTTTTCACACACACACACTGGATAGGAATACAGGCATATACCGAAGGACAACACACTATAATAAGCCAAAAGTAGACAAACATAGATGTGTGAAATAGAGTGACTGTCACAAGGGGCCATCCATTATGAGGCCTGTCCCACCCAGCACACATCTAAATGGCTACAAGCACATGAGGTTCAGATGTCACTCACTTTTGAACTTAGCCACTGGTATCTGTCAGCATGCCGGACTATGTGGTGCAAGTGCTAGCTGTGCAACATGACTGTACAAGGAAGTAGTCATCTAGCAGCTGTATACATGTACCTGTGGAATGTACCCTGCGTGTGCCCGCATGTGGTGTGTCAACTTCTAGATTAATGGTTTATGGCCCATGCACACACACTGCCCTCCACATAGCTGTACTATGACAGGCCTGCTGAGGTCATCCACTTTGAAATACACCCTTGTGAAAGGTGTAGGCCAGTAATCTCCATGGCACTTCCTATAACTGCTTACTGCTGTAGTGCAATAAACTAGTTAGGTAGGAGTTCTAATCCCAGACATGGCAAGTGCTTGTGTGTGTGTGTGTGTGTGTGTGTGTGTGTGTGTGTGTGTGTGTGTGTGTGTGTGTGTACATCACCGTCTGGTAGAAAGCAATGCGTTTTAGGCTAGTCACACTCACTACAATTCAAATGCCCTACTTTGTCAAGGCTGCTGATGTCATACACTGTGAAATACACCTATTGGAAAGCTGCAGCCCAGTAATCTCCATGGCACATCCTATACCTGCGTACTGCTTTGGTGTAATAAACTAGTTAGGTAGGAGTTCTAATCCCAGACATGGCAACCATGTGTGTGTGTGTGTGTGTGTGTGTGTGTGTGTGTGTGTGTGTGTGTGTGTGTGTGTGTGTGTGTGTGTGTGTGTGTGTGTGTGTGTGTGTGGGTGTGTGTGTGTCTGTCTGTCTGTGTAGGAAACAATGCATTTTAGCCTAGCCACACTCACTACAATTCAAATGCCCTACTTTGACAATCTTGCTGATGCCATTCATTGTGAAATACACCTTTGGGGAAGGAGTTCTCCAGTAATCTCTGTGGTGCATCCTATAACAGTTTCATGCGGTAGTGTGATATAGACCTCTGTTAGGGGTTCTATTCCCACACATGTCAGTTGTGGATGTTTTGTATGTGTTTCGATGTCTCTGTAGGGAACAATGCATTTTAGCCTAGCCACACACACTACAATTTGAATGCCCTACTTTGGCAATCCTGCTAATGTCATCCAATGTGAAATACACCTTTGGAGAAGGAGTACTCCAGTAATCTCTGTGGTGCATACTGTAACTGCATAGTACTGTAGTGTAATAAACTAGTGAGGTAGGAGTTCTAATCCCGAACATGACAGGTGTGGGTGTGTGTGTGTGTGTGTGTGTGTGTGTGTGTGTGTGTGTGTGTGTGTGTGTGTGTGTGTGTGTGTGTGTGTGTGTCTGTGTTTGTAACTTGTATCCTGTGTGGAGGTGGTTGCGAGTGTGTAACAACTAGGCCCAATGTGGAGAGGGTTTTGCAAATTTCTTATATGGTGGCCCTAGTATATATCACAATGTTCACCATACAGGGATAACAGATGTGAAATAGCCGAGAGGCAGGGGTGTAAATTCATACCCATACATGTGACATCAAGGCGAGGCAAACAAAGGTAGCAACCCTAGTATTACCAGGAGTACACGCTCAACCCATGTCTCGCCTAGGCAACAGCCACTATGTTGGTAGTACACTGCATATTGCCCACTGATAGTAACTATGGAGTGATTGCAGTGGGCTACAGAGGGCATGGCACCCTGTCCATCTGTCCAATAGGCACATACATGCAGACAGTGCACCTTCCACATGTTCCCCAGTGGACACCTGCAACACCTGTGTTGCCATCAAATGTGACCCACAAAGGACATACCATGCCTGAAAACATGCCCTGCATGGACAGATGCCAATGAGATCAGGGAATGTCGATAGCATACGATCAATGTAGGTGCAGGGTAACCCTGCTGTCAATTACCAGTTCCCACCACATGAGGCCAGGACTGGCACATCTGATGATAATCTGTATACACAACATGGGCCAGACACCCCTGGTACAGTTACACAAGTCACTGTACATGCATGTGGGAGGTGTGAACATCCCAGACACCATCCATGTCATGGACTAAGGAACACATACATGGCAAGCAATGCACAGCATTGGCCACAAGCAATAGTCACCCAGGTGACTATATGGTGAATACAAACCAACCTGTGTGGGCAAATCCTGAAACTACACCCCTGAGCCACAATGCAGGCCATTGTCATGTGGCCTGATGCCAAGGTATACCCATCACCTAGCCTTATGTAGCTATCTGGCACAGTCAACCACTACACACCTGTGAAGCAATGCACCCATGCATGTCAGTACTAGCACCGTTTGTTTGTGTGTGTGTGTGTGTGTGTGTGTGTGTGTGTGTGTGTGTGTGTGTGTGTGTGTTGTATGATGTGTATGATCACATTCACACTCACTACAACCCCCATTGGCATATTGAAGCATGCTGTCTTATGTCAGACACCTCCCCATACCCTTTGCCCATATAATCGCTATATGACCCCTGTGGTGCATGTGATACCTGCAGAGTAATTTTTTGTGGCAATCTCACTAATGATGAGTTGTATTCCTGGCCCTGCCAAGTATGTCAATGTGTGTGTGTCCCTGTGAGAGTGTGGCTGTGTTGACACTAGCACCTGTTCATGTGGACAGGCACATGTACTACACATACTGTATAGCTACCATATCCCTGTTGCAGATGTCACTCACCATCACATATACGTTCTGAGGGCTCCTCAACATGTAACCTATGTGGTGCATCCAATAACTGCATAGAAATATGATAGCACTACATAGTCATCAGGGGTTTGATACCCTGTGCTAGTAGGTGTGTGACACAAACATGCTTAGGTTTTACTCTCCCACCCTTCCCTGACTTGTCTTTGCCTTTGTCTGCCTCTCCCACTCCCTATCTGGTGGATGTGGAGACTTACACCTGCTTTGCTTAGGCAGCAGCATGTATATTTTAAGTGATGCTCATGATCAGCTGATGGCCCCTGCATGTATTGCAGCTCTCCCCTAGCTGCTTGCATGTGGAACACCTGTGGTAACATTGCCATAGCCAATTGCATGGAAACACACTCCAATAACTGGGAACATCATGGTGGTGTTGGGCCTTTTCATTCACTGTGAGCAGGAACTTGATCTGTTGTTTGGCAAAGAGCATCTCAGATGGATTGGGGATTTACCTCTAACAACATACACTGTGGAAACAGGGCAACACACAGAAGGGGGATGTGCCTGACCTGACTACAGACTGTAAGTGCTGCTATACTGCATTTGGAGTAATGTTGGTGTAACAGTGTGTGTGTGTGTGTGTGTGTGTGTGTGTGTGTGGATATGGCTGTCCTACATGTTTTAATACCTGCCATGTCAGTGCAATGTTTATGAGGAATCCCCATCTGTAGGGTCATCTGCAGACTGAGCAGTGTGTGGTGCCTTTGGCTTCATGTGTTACCCACAGAGCATCTGTCTGTGAACTGCAGAGAATAGTGTGAGGATTGCAGTCTGTAGGTGGTGAAAGCCATGATAGTTACTGACTTCATATCCCTCATAGGACATATGTTACAACAAACCCTGTTACAACAGTAAATGTATGAGATTATCACAACAACATGTCAATATTGGCCCTGTGTATGTGCTTCCAGCCACAACTCTGTCAACCTTTGTACATATGTCATGCATTAAGAGGTGCATATGTGCTGTACACCATAATTAGTGACATCATATCTGATAACAAGCCAGTGAGATATCAGACTGCTACACATGCTATGTACAGTAGGGGGTATATTTGATGACATAACCTAGACATTCTGTGGTTGTGTGTACAGTACTGAAGTCTGTGTACTTATGGTGAATGCTGACAGTGTGTCTATTGTTAATATGTACTTTGGCCTGTGTACAGACTGTGGTAGATGTCATTGTTCTTGGTCCCGTCCTATCTGATGTTACATGCTGTTCCACTGTATGTTACCGTATTGGCTTACATGTTTTGTAGGACCATACACACACATGTCCCATACCATAGACAGGCATTGGACCACACTGTGTAGCGGCCAAGTATATGTAGGGCTAATGTGTGTGTGGCACATATGAGGATGGTGTTGAACAGATAGTCCATATACTGTAATATTATGCTAGCTTACCATATGTGGCTGTGGCTGTGTTCACATTGGCTGTGATTATGCACTTTCACACAGGTGTATCTTACCCTGTGCTGTGACATGCCTGTAGAGCCTGCTATATATGCAGGTACATGTGCATTCCCCCATAGGAAATGTAGGCCAGTGTTGAGCCAGTCGGTCTGAAGCCTGTACAGTGCATTTTTACATGCCTAGCAGCTTAGTTTACTTACCTAGTGAGATGTCATGTCCAGATACTTGCCAAATGTACTGCTGCTGGGCCTCCCTTAACAGTCATGTATGTCAGACAGAGGGGTGGGATGCTGTACAGATGTATGTCAATATCTAGTGGGTAGTATGTGGCCATGGCACTTCTGTACCAGCTTTATTATGTGTCAGGATAGACAGGGGTGTGTGAATGCATAACCTATGGGGGCAAATGTATACCAGTCATTACATGTTATACCCATCTACATGGCTGTTAACATCCACATTGTCAGGTTTGGCCCACATGTTTTGCACTAAGAGGTTCTGTGTATATCTCTGGACTGTCCAGATTGTGTCAGAATGTTCACATATATTGGCCAATATTTCTTCTGTAGTCCACAGGAGCATTACGTGCTAGCAGCGGTACTGTACTATGATGTCCTTAGAATGTCTGTCAGTAGCATATGGCACACATGTGAAAAGCATATGTGACCTCCCACACACACCATGTCTATGAAGACAATCCATATTACAGTAGCAATAGTCTACTATTATACCTGCTATATATACCTGACATCCCCTTGCACTATGAAGTTGGGACTATAGAGGCTTAGGTAGTGCAACACTCCATGTTCAGGACATATGGTGAAAATATATGTATATATAATTATCCAGATATCTATATAGATATATACACATATACATATCGACATATATAGATGGATATGTATATGTACATAGATACACATATACACACCCAGATACATACATATACAATATATATCTACATATATAGATATGTTGTATCTGTTTAGATATTAATATATTTACACACACACATACAGCTAAATGTTGGAATACATCCTCTGTACTATTGAATGACTGGGATGGATGATATGTTTGTGGATACATCAGGGTTATGAATATCTGACATGGCTTAGTGGTAAATCACTTTGTCTGTGGTGTGCAAAGTCATGGGTTTGAGCCTTGCAGAGGCTGTTTGTTATTTTGCTGGGCTGAACATGAGCCGTTGGATACAGAGTGATTAAGGCACTTTAAAGCAGTTGTAAGTGGTTTGGCGTGGGTTTGCATGGAGGTAAGCACTGCTAACTTACGGTTACAATTTCTTATACTCACTTAGCTTCTAAACTGCTTATCCTGTGTAGGCATTGCTTACCCCGCGAAAACAGGCTTAAACCTGCTTACTGTTGCTTAAAGTGTTTAATTCCGCTTACCCTAGTGCTAATTTCTTTAAAAGAAAGGAAAAAGGGGTTGATAGGAAAGTGGTGAAAAAAGGAGCACAAAGAGGGAAAGACAGCAGGGAAAATAGCCAGGGATGTGCAAGAAGGGTGTAGGAAGGTCCATAGCTGCTCATTTCTTTTACAACAACAGCTGTGCATATATACTGAATTTGGAGGTAGATTTGGACACTCAAACCTCTGGGAGGGGGTGAGGACAACAATAATACATTGTGATGCCAGTTATACCAGATTGCATGTCCAGTGGACACGTGTGTGAAATGGACAGCTATGTATGGGGCGAGATTTTTTTGTGGGAACAGATTGCCTTTTTTTGCTTTTTTTTTCAGGTGAGAGTGGGATGTTGGGGAGGTGTAGTAGGTATATTTGGGGAGGTAGGTTGGGTAGGTTAACAGACAAGACAAACAAGACAAATACAGGGGCAGTATATGACACATGTGGGGGGTAAACACCATGATGTTGCGGGGTGTTGGGAAATCAGAAGCCCACAAGCCCCTTAGTGGTAACAGTGGGACTGAGGTCTCCATCCATGGGCATTCAGCATTGCACCTTCACAGCCCTGAAGGTGGCTGTGTTGAGGGATGAGTCGCACAGCCAGGCTGACTCTCTAATCGTGACACGTGGCCCTTGAGCTTGCGTAGGAGGTCACCAAACTGCTGGTTGATCTCTCTATGTACCATGACCCTGACCTGGCGACGGGTGACAGGTGCCTGCCCACACACACTCCCGGGGGGGCAAGCCCCATCCTCTGAGGTGGTTCCACCTGAAGGTGGTGCAGGACCAACAGACAGAGAGGTCCCAGGTTGTCTGCATTTTCCCTGTTTATTGTCTATGTGTCTCTCAGTTGTACTAAATGGCCTCTGGGGATTACACCTGTCATATACAGGCATTCCTACACATTCAATTTATGGTGCACAGTGTGGGTAACAGTGCTTAATACAACAGTACTATTATATAATTGCAAATCTGCATTACCATATGATACCAGAATATACACATGCAGTCCAGCAGTTAGACCTGTTTTGTCAGGCTATTACACTTTTATTGACATACAAACAATATAAGACTCTTCCTGCCATATTCTCTAGTGTATGCAGTACTTGCCTTGAACAATACAGGTTTTATACAGGCAATTAATTTACTACTACGTTTAGTTTTATTTCCTATGACAGTAAATGCATGAGTATTACTGACCTGCCTCACGTCGCAACCTCGCCAGGTGACTGATGTGGGCCTCCTGATTCACGGCCCACTCCATTGCAGCTGTGGGGGACATAAAAGGAATATTTAGCCATACCTATCCATGATATACCTGAGCTGGCAATTATTACACACATACTGGGGTGATACTTACACATGACTGGAACATCCCCTGCCGCTCTAGCCTCTTGGAACCACTCCTCCAAGAGGTAAGAGGTCCTCCTTACACCACTTCAGGTCAGCGTAGTGGTGCTTGACCTGCTCACCAGTTTGAGGTATGCCAGTGGCACTGGTGAGGTCATGGTTGAGACAGTCCTAGGCCTCCGCCTTATATTGGGAGCCTTGGTATTGGCCCTGCAGCAGTCTCTGATCATGGTCTTTGACAAGAAGTCCTGCCATGACCTTGGACTCCTGGATGCACCAGCACTGCGCCTGAAAGTGCACACCTTCTCCCCTTACTGCCATAGTGCCTGCAAGGGAAAGCTACAACCAGTTATGAGATGTATTCCCACCTCTTGGGTTTAAGTAGGGCCGATTTCCTGCACTTTTCCGTGATTGGCCAGTTTTGAAAAGGCTAAGCTATGGGCAAACCTGCTTACCTAAGGTTGGCATTGTTTAAAGGGGTATACCACTGGGTGCAATGAATTAGCTGGTGTACACATTGATTATACCTCCTATGCTGGCCTGTGTAATGCTTAGCATTGCTTACATTAGACTTTGCATTATATTTCCTTTTTGGCATTGATTTCTTATTCATTACATCTTGTATATCCATGATTATTGTGTATGTACACTCTATGGGGTCCTTGTGTTTTATTGGGGATTTCAACACTCTATTACAATTACACCTCACTTCTGGGCTTACTTCTGTACTCCAGTTCACATATTTATGTTATGTAGTAGGTTATGTAATATATGACTGTATACTGATTCCTTTCACGGGTTCAGTTTGGTTATACTATGGTGAAGACTTGTTTGCTGATGCCTCATTCTTTTGTACTGCTGTGATGGCTTGGTGGTTAACTACTGTGACTATGGTGTATAGGATCCTGGGAACAAGACCTGCATGGCTGTTTATTTTGTTGATGGGCAGAACAAGGGCCACTGGATACAGAGTGATTAAGGCACTTTTGAGAATTTGTAAATGGGTTTGCTCGGGTTTGTGCGACGGTAAGCAATGCTAACCTGCCATTACATCTAAAAACAGAGAGTTAGCTTTAGAACTACTTAACCAGTACAGGCATTGCTTACTGCCACACAAATGGGCTTAAGCTCTAGTGCTTAAATATGCTTACTACTTCTTATTTGTGCTTAAACCTGCTTACTAGTGCCTTATTTATTATGATACTGACACCTCACATGTGCATTTACTGCAGTACTCCAGTTCATAAAAATATGTTATTTAGTGGGTTATGCAACATAAATATTACTCACAACATGCTTAGCCATGGAAAATGTAATCTGCTGCAATAGGACTCGAACCAGGAATGCTTACTCGTAATTTTGAATGCTCTGCCCACTACACTATTGCTATGCTGTTTCATTTGCATATATCTTCCTTGTTATCCTCTTCAGCCATTTAAGCTGCATTACCCATAGCTAAGTGATGGGCACACCCATGCACCTATGGTTAGCTTTCATGGGATTTAAAAAATAAATAAATAAAGGGTTTGTTCATTGTATTTATGTATACTCTTGCTGTTGTATACAAGGGGGACTCTTGGTGGGGATATGTGGGCACCTATGAGCGGTCTCGCTCATTTCTTACCCCTTTCTGCTGTTCTTCATTGCGGGGGCATGTATATTCTCAGAGCTCTGCTCTCAGACACACCCCCTGCACTCTTACATACTCCAAGTAAGCCTAGGAGCTCAGGCAGCATGCATTATTATTATGCATGGCGCGCTGCCATCCTGCTTCTAGACGGCCGCCTCCGTGCAGGACTAAGCTAGTCCTGCACGGAGGAATAGTAAATCCAGGGGATAATGTAAAGTAATGTTAGACTTCACAGATTTTAGACAAGTGCTTCCAGTACCTAAATCATCTGTTTCCCTTCTAGTGGCTCAAATTTCCATATTGCATTCACTCATTCAGTAAACTAAACTTTAAGCTTAAATTACATTTAAAACGATGCCTTGTATTATTTGAGGTTCTAGTAATCCATTATCTGTTGTCCTTTCTTCATAGAAAAAAAAAGAGCCTTTCATAGTGTGGTTCATTCATTAATTAAACATTTCTGCATGTTTCCTTGTAGTTCACCACCATCTTTTCACTTCAAGAAGAGACCTGCTACTTTCTAGCAGTTTATCATCAACTTCAGTTTTGGTTTCCTGCTGTATTGACATCTATGGGTACTAAAACATTATTTCTTAGCAACAGGGAAAAAACACACACACATGAACAATTTTGTTAAACTAAGATACAAATACATAGTTAAAATGCTATGAAAAAAGCGATCAGGCATTGAAATGATGGGCAGCACCTTTCAGTACACTAATGTAAAGTGACATAGATCTGGAGAGGCTTTCTTCATAAATTTGACATTTGAACAGCTTTAATGTACAGCATATCTTGAATTCCCTGAACATTCTACAATTAAATGTACTTCTGAATGTAATTCTTCTGAAGTTATGTTAGGGAAAAAAACTATTTAGTAGTATTCCATGTGATGAGCATAGTTTTCATATGCCTTAAAATATATATGGCCCCACCAATGTGTTGCACACACTTCTGTGAGCCATGCTCAACAGAAAAATATATATAAAAAAAACTATGGTTGTTATTCTTATTCATACTCATTGATTGCTATTCCTGCTGCTTGTAGCTGCGGTCTTATAGTTGCACAATAGTGTTGTCTGAACTTGAGGTTGTCCTGCATTTGGAGTGCACCCAGGGGCAGCTTTGCACATAGACCAGTTAGGTGGGCAAGTAGGGCACCATGCTTGGAGGGGCACTCCATCTACATTTAATTATATATTTACTAGATCAACAAAATTCATTGCTTCTAAGCTCTACAAAATAAATAAATGAAATACAGCACCCTGCTAAATGTGTCTACGGCATGACGAGGGACCGTTGAAGTCAAGTGATTTCAATTTAGACTTGAGTATTGTGAGATAATGCAGAAGAGAGCTTGCAATTTTAAAATGATAGGAGCAAAGCCATGGAGCTCATGGGATTGAGACTTAATATGATCAATGCATTTTTTTTGCATACATATAAAATCTCTAATATCTGGTTTTACTGATTTTCTGTATTAAATTCAAGGGCATTCCATAGAATCCTGGACAGCTGAGAGGAATGGAGCAAGACAGAAGCAGTGACAGTGATATTGGAAGCAACCAGAGATTTTCTGCAACATTTCTGCCTTTGTGATTTGTGTGGAGCAACTTAGAATACTTTAATGTGTGGCAACTTATCTGTGCAGAAAAAAATGTAAAATATATTACATGGCCATCAAGTGTTATGGTCATAACTGCTGGTTGGGGGTGGGCATACCTCTCAAATGACCCTGCTTTTAGCTCAACATGTTGCATCGTTCCTTCTACTCTTACTAAGACTGGTACATTTTGAAGAATAGGTGGTGGATTTTACATAATAAAGAATGCCAATAATTAGAGTTATAGATTATTTTGCTTCAGAAAATGCACATTATTTCACAATATCTTATTGTGTTAACTCCTTATGTTAGCAGTACTAATATCTGAAAGCACCCCTGACTGTCCCTGATTATTTTTGGATTGGTCCCATATTCTGAAGGTAAGAGGTTGAGAGCTATCAGCTTGGGGGTGGCAGAATAAATTTTAGGACTGGTGTGTATTTGCGAGAAGTAAAATGGACTAGTTACCCTGACACTTGATGTGCACAGACAGAGTAGGCATAATTGCTGGGGCTGTCTGTAGAGGAGATGACTAGCTGCCTGCTATATGAAACTAACTCATCGTCTTGTTCACTTACTTATTCTACATTCATCTATCAATAAAAAGGGTTTTAAAATGCAGCACAAAATACCCAGATCTTCAGAGCTTATTATTAGTTTTTTTTTGTAGGGGGTAGTGGCTCCTGCACACTAAAGTTATACGAGTGGATTTTGTGGATTTTGACATGGGCTTAGAAGTGGCCTTTGCTCTGAATCCTACTTAGTATAAAACCAGCCCTGTGCAGAGGTATATACAGCAGGATGCTGTAGTTATGTGGAAAGCTGGGGATGATGTTCTTATTTGTTTAACTTTCCTCCCAAACTTAATAGGGGTGCATAGGGGGATAGTAAGCTTGCTCAGGAACAGTGTGCTGTCTAAACACATTGAAAACACTGCTGTGCCATTATTATTTTCCTTTACCTCATAATCAAGCATCAGATGCATATACGGGGGAGGGTAAAGAAGCATTCTCTTTATATCTATCTATCTATATCTATCTATATATATATATATATATATATATATATATATATATATATATATATATATATATATATATATATATATATATGTGTATATATAGAACCCGGACACTTGCGCAAATTTAACTTTCACCGAAAGTCAAATTCGTGCTCACACATACCCAAAATTGCTGTTCATCGAAGCAGCAATTTTGGGTATGTGTGAGTGGTGTGCCGGTTGCACTGCGGTGCGAGTAAGGGAATATTCCTTTACTTCACTATAGTGCAACCTTGGAGTGAGAATATTTAAGTAGGAGGTATGTGAGGGGGTGCAGGGGCGAAGCCCCCCTGGAAAATTATTTAATGAGTGGTTTTGTTATTTTTTTTTCACAGTTTAACGGAAGCGCTTTTTCAATTAATGCGCTTTCATTAAACTGTGAACGGTATATATGGATTCGGACACTTGCTTTTTCGCGCAAGTGGCCTAGATCCATCTATATATATATATATATATATATATATATATATATATATATATATATATATATATATATATATATATATATATATATATATATATATATATATGGTTTACTATTATATGTTCAAATCAAACTCCGTCGACTACACTTTTGTCGAACATGGAAATTCGAAAATGGTAATGTTGAACACCAAAAGCCAACCTAGGAATGGTTTTAACATGGGTCGAGATAGGGGAGAAGTTTGTAGTTCGGCAATAACAGTGAACCCCTATCTCAGCCCATGTTAAACCGTTCCTAGGTTGGCTTTTTGTGTTTGACATTACAGTTTTCGAATTTCCGTGTTCGACAAAAGTGTAGTCAACAGAGTTCAATTCGAACATATGATAGTAAACTATATATATCTGAGACCAAATATGGTCGGTTTATTTTTTCAGTTTTCCTCAAGTCTGACATCAGAGTGTGACTGTCTCTTATGACTAGGGTTGAGGACGCACACTGTATATACATATGAAATTAGCAACTTATAATATATGGTTGTAGTCATCTGTTCCTTAATTGTCATTTCAATTTAATACCAGAGAAAGATACACAGAAAGTATTTATTTTTTAAGATGAAGTAGGGAGTCCTGTACTATTTCCAAACACTATTCGTGCATCATCACAAACATTTGTGTTTTTTGTTTAATGTGTATTGCTCTATGGTTAAGTTTAGATACTACTCAGTTCTTCCTTTGAAATAAAATAATACAATTCAATTTATTTCTTTACACATGATTTTTGTTTAAGACATCATTGGATTAAAGGGTTGGAAAGGAAAGCTGTAAAATGCACCCTAGAGCATCTATAATCCATGGCTTCTTGATGTCTAGTGACCCCTAGACTAGACCTCCTCTTTAGTTATTACAGTGTAGTCCTGGTAAGTTAAGGTGTGTTGGAAGGATTCACTGAAAAACAAAATTTGAAGAGCAAGATTGAATTTAGGCCATCAGTAGATGAAAAGTCTGTTTTAAAAAAGAGCACCAAGAAACCCTATGGCTTCCAACCCCCAGCTTAATACAGTTATTTACTTTATAGCTTCTACAGTGTGGTCTTGATCAGTAAGTGTGTGTTGACAGGATTCTGGGGAAAAACAAAAGTTGAAGAGCAAGATTACATTTCTTCCCATAATAATGTTTTTTGTTCAGACCATCATTGGTTGGAAAAATTACTTAAAAAAACTGTAAAATGCACCTCAGAAGCATCTAGAACCCCATGGCTTTGGGCCTCCAAACATGCAGCTTAATATATTTGTTTCCTACACAGTTGTTTGACAGGCATCTTGTCTACTTAAAATGTTTTGTATGAATGAATAAATGCAGGAGATAACTGAATAGTGAGATGAACTGTGAGAAAAGGAAGAAAAAAAATAATCTGAATGGTGTGAGAAGGCAAAGATGGGTTCAGCAGGTGATGTATGTGTGTGTGTGTGGGGGGGGCATGTGGAGGGAGGGGTGCAGTGGAGGGGGGTTTTAGAGCCCCTTTGCCTAGGCTGCTAGTTAATCTAAGCCTGACCCCTAGTGCATCTGTGTCTATGTAATTACTGAAATTTCATTTAAATGTTCAGGAGGCACTCCTATATCTGGGTTTTATACCTACCATGCTTTCTGGCCTGATAGCAACTGTAGTGGTATCTCCATATTTATTCGGGGCTATATCATCTCAAGACTTATTTCCAAGTATCCACAATTGGAACTCATTGAGCTCCAAATCACACTAAAAAGGCAGTTTATGGTGTGCTGTAGTACTTCTTCTGTGATTCCTGACAAGTATGCAAGGTTTCTAAATGTATTCTGTGAACTATGTACACACAAGAGCTCCAGTATTTTAGCAGCCTTAATTACCTATTAATAAACTGGACTACATACATTTCAAATGTAGGATATGCTCAAGCTGTTCAAACTGTTCAAAGCTGCAGAGAGACTGGCCTTCTGCCTTTTGCCCTGCTCTAATATTGGAAAAAGATAAGTGTTTATTTTCAATTGTATTCTGCACTTCTGTTTTACTACATATCTCTATAATCTGTACAACTGTCTTTCAAGTTGTTGTGGTGGTCTTAAATCTTGGTGGGTTTGAGTTGCCCACCTCTGATATAAAGTTGATTTATTTTATTTTATTTTATTTTATTTTACATTTGTTAACTGGGGGTGCCTGACTGAGCCGAAAAGGCCCTTTTTCAGTAGAGGCCTGGGGAGAAAAGCTCCACATAGAAAAATTACAGATACATTTAGATATTTAGACATGATCAGTATACACACAAATTACAACAGACATGTTTTTACAGTGGTATGCAGCATATCAACAGTTACAGTGGAGAGAACAAACAAGAAAATATTAATTTAAAAATAAAGGCAATTAATAGATTTGTGATGTACAGCTGAAATTTGGAACATAGGTAGAATACATACATAGTACACAGGTACAGTACATACATTGTAGATTAGCCATTGTTTGTGAGTAAGAGTGGAAACTATTATCAAGTACTCTAGGTTTAGTATGTGTACCTTATCCTCTTTCACTAGCCTGGGGAGCAATCATGGCACTGCCAATTTTGCTTGAGATGTTGCCTAATGAGGTTTTTAAAGCAGGCTTTGGATGATGTGTTTTGTATGCTAGTGGGGAGAGAGTTCCAATTTTTAGCCACGGAACTACTATAAAGTGTATTACCAAGGGTTTTGCATCCAGGAAGAAAGAGGTCATCATTTCTCTCTACTCTTCCCTCATTAGACCAGTCATAGAGTATAATGCCCCATTTGGCATTTACCTCACTAGACTCCTGCAACAGCTGGACAGACCACAAAAGTACCTTGATGAAGGGGATCCTAGGCCTTAAACACATGTCCTACATGGACAGACTCAAAAAACTCGAGCTATTCTCTGTCTCATATTGTCTACTAAGAAGTGATTTCTGCTTGACTTACAAAGCCATGTCTGACCCAGCTCTGTTAGAAATGCTACATCTAAAGAAATCCCAATCCCTCCATGCCACATGCTCCAGAGACCTCAACGTCATTACCACAATCAAAAGAACATGCTGGAGGGATGGGTTCATAACCCGGAGACTGCCCATGCTCTGGAAAAGACTTCCCATACATGTCAAGCAAAGCACCTTACTGGCCCTCTTCAAGAGAAATATTGATAAGTGGATGGGAAATAGTTAGTTCACCCCAGGAATTACTCCAGTGGCTCTGCTTGATAGAGGCACTGGGAGCTAACGTTGGGCGGCACAAATCCAGGGCACTTCTATGGGCTAGGCTTCTAAAGGCTCCAGGGCCATTAGTCTAGTACACATCTATGAACCTATGAACCTATGTTCTTGGATTTCATAAACAAGAGCTCCCTGGACTAAATTGTCAACAAACCCTCTAGAGGACATAATATTCTTTCTTTATTTATTCTTTTTCTGATCCTTATGAATACAGCTTATTTATGTACTGTTCCCTGGGTATAACCTTTGCTGATTAAGATGGATAATAAGCTGGTGATCTTCACTCTTTAAACCTCTAAACCTGCAGATATCAATAGCTCAGAGTTCAGTGACTTGAAATATGCTAATCTCATCAAACCCTCTGACAAAGTTTCAAAATTCCCTGTATAACTCTATGCATTTCCTCAGCAAGTAGCTTCACAAAGGGGTTCTATAACCACATAGATAAATGTATAGAACTGTCAAAACCTACCACATCTAAATATTATAGAAAGTTTAAAAATAAGTCACCATGGTCCACCAACATAACTAAACTCTGCTGTAAAAAAAACACTCTTTAAAGCTTGCAGCAGATTAGAAAATGTACTAAAAACTTTAAAATTGCTTTTAAGACTGGTAGGGCAGACAATTAACTTAGCCTAAAGCTCTCAGACTGCCCCACCCTCATCATCACAAAAGATCATTTACTAAAGGTGCTCTCGAAGACTAAAAGTACTTCTTCCATGTGACCTTAAAATATACCCGGCTGTTTAATAAACAGAACTAAACTAGCCTTGGCAGAACTACTCCTGAAAATATTTAACCTGAGTTTAGGCACTGTCTTTGTTCCTGAGCTTTGCTTAAGAGCAGTGGTGATGTCACTCTACAAGGGTAGTCCCACTACAGACCTTTTTGAATTACAGGCCCATCAGCCTGATGAGTCTGATTTGTAAAGCCATGGAACATATTAACACTGACCTCATTAACTATGACATTAAAAGTTTCATCAAGCTAGTCCCGCAGCCGTTTAGTTTTGTCACAGGTAGATCCTGTCTAATAAATCGGGTTATTTTATTTCAAAGGGTATCACAAGCTGCTGACAATGATCACACTGTGTACACAACATACCTTGACCTGCCCAAGGCCTCTGACACCATTCCCCATGCTAGAATAGTTAGCAAGCTTAATGCATTACAGATAGAGCCCTGTGTAGTAAGATGGACAGCAAATAGGCTAAATGACAGAACACACATGGTGTGGATATCAGATGCCTCATCCAAGAATATGAAGGTAATAAGTATTGTCCTACTAGGCTTCTTGCTGGGACCCCTTTTGTTTGACATCTACTTCTCTCATCTCCAGACCGATTAGTTTCACAAATACCAGAACCAAAAATCTAAATCTTCACTAGAAAATAAATAAAATAAGCTGGAATGATAGGTTCATTACAGAGTGCCTTCCACACCTCTGAAATAGACTCCAACTACAAATTAAGTAGTGTGATACATCATCCTCCATCAAACAGGAACTGGAAGATTGGACAGATATTCACAAATTCACCCCTGGTTTGATATGAGGCTCGGTCTAAAGGTGGATACTAGCAAGGAATAAATGTCTGTAAGACTCAGTTCTCTTGTATTTTCCCTTTTTTAATTTTGGGTTTCTAATACCATGACATGAATGGATCCCATCCCTAAGTCAAAGTACAATTAAAGTTCATGAAATTAGTATTGTTTCAGTCTTTGATGTCAGACAGAAGTGCTCTTCACTGCACCCTTAATATGCCCATTAATGACTCCTTCTGCAATTCATATGGAGTTACATGAATTGGTAACATATCTAAATAGGATTGTAGATTCTTTTTTTATAAGACCCATTGTTCCTACTACTATTGGAACTGTCTGGGTATCTTTCTTCCACATTGCTCTCATTTCTGCCTGCAAATCCTGATATTTTATAAATTTTGTTTCTCTCTGTATGCAAGACACTGTAGTCATTGGGTGTAGTGATTTCAATGATCAGTGCTACATTTGTCTTCTCTTCATGGACCACCATATCTGGTCTTCTCGCATTTATCTTTTGAACTGTTGGTAGTGGATGATCCCATGTGATGCAGACTTCATCATTTTCTATGATGCTTTGTGGATCATGTTTCCAGTGTTTTTCCGCCACTTCAATGCCATAATGTTTGCACAATCCCCAGTGCAACAGTCTTAGCACATTATTATGCCTTTCAGCATACAGTCCTTCTGCCATTAGTATGTCACAATCAGCAACAAGGTGTGCGGCTGTTTCCAGTTCTGTTTTACAAAACCTCATTTGTCTGTTTCTCTCACATGTTCAATGGACTTTGTAAACCAATGTGTTGGGCCACCAATATTAACCTTTCATCTTTTGGTTTGAATTTGCCTCTCCTTTGTACAATATGACTTTCTTTTATTGCCCTTTTGTTCTAGTGCCATAACTGAGTTTTCTTCTAAATGACTATAAACTCTGTAGGCATCAATTCCAGTGTATAATTTATACATCACTGGAAGGCAAGTTAATGGTCTATAGTTTTTAGGGCAGCTTGCAGCTTCACTCTTCACTCTTAAGTTGGAGCATTCCAGCCACAACAGGAAGGTGCCGAAAATTTATTAAAATAATCTAAAATCACACAACAGATGAGATTCATCAGATAAAGTGCTTAAACACATCCCATATTTGTATAACCATTTAACTAATTGGCTGTTAACCATTAATCACATACATCATTTAATTGTATATATGTTTAACCCTTACATTCAAATCTACCTTAATGTAAAGTCAATAGGTTAATTGACTTTACATTAAGGTTGACTTGAATGATGAAGTCTTGCGCTCTGAGATGAAAGCGCTCATCTGTTGTGTGATTTTTTATTTATTTTAATACATTTTTGGCATCTTACTGTAGTGGCTGGACCATTCTTTTATTTTTTTTTGGTATTATTATTGTTTTTTTTTTTGGTTATATTTTTCTTCGATTGTGTTATTCTTAAGTAGGAGCATTGTTTTTCCTGCTGTTAGCCAGGTTGGTATCTGTTCGGGATGCCCATATAAATAGTTCTTACTCATAGCTAAAACTTCCTGCAAAGATGTTTATACTTTTAACCAGAAGTTAGGTACTGCATCCTGACCAGGGGTTTTTCAATTAGAGGCTTTTCTTAACTTTGTTTCAGTCTATCTTGCTGTTACTTTATCCCATTAAATATCCTGTATCTTTGAAATACTTATTCTTTCTTTTACTTCTTCTATCAATTTAGCATCTTTGTTATGTTCCACAGGATCTTGATAAATACTTCTCCAAAATGTATCTATTTCTTCTTTTTTTGGTGGTCTTTCAATTCCTTTTACATTGTTTCCGAATTTTCTATAAAACTTTTTTGGGTCATCAATAAATTGCTTACTTTGTACTTTCCTTTATATTCATCTGTGTATCTTCTAAGTTTTTCTGTCGGTGCTGAGATTTTTTGTTTATTTGTGATAGTGCATGGATAGATCCTGATCTGTTCTAATACTGCTCATTGCTTTTATCATGTCTATCTTTCTACTTATTTTTTGTTGATCTGTCCCCTCTTCTATACTTTTCTAACAGTGACACTTCTTGTCTTAATTGCTTTATAGTTTTCTCTAGTCGATACTTCCATAATGGTATTCGATTTCTCCCCTTCCTTTTCCTCACTAACCTGTGTTCTTGTGGTAGAACTTTAACAGTTATTAATTTAGCAGCACAGTAGTATATCCTGTTTAGTTTTATTGCATGGATCTCTATGGACAGTCCTAATTACTGTGTTAATTTGTTTTATCAAACTCCTAACGTTTTGGGTTTTATTGACCTTCTGCAGTCTACTTTTTTCACTGATCTTAATATGTCTATCTATCTCTATTAAATCAAGCAACTCTTCTCTTAGCTTATTTTCTTCTAAACCGAGGGTGCATTTTTTTGTTCTCCATTTCCTGCGGGCATTCTATAGAAAGTTCTGTACATCTTCATGTGGCACATTCTCCTCAATTTCATCCTGTGCCATCCGTTGATCCGTCATGTGGGAACTCACCAGCCTATCTCTTCTCATCATTGACTGTGTCAAAGTTGCCACAGTTTCCTGTTCCTTCCCCTGCTGTCCATCTTCAAGTGAACATTAATACTGGTTTCCTGTGAAAGGCTCCAACATATCTTCATATGGCAACTGACTAGTTGCTTCCCATTCCACTGGTTTCTCTTTAATTTGGATGTCTATTGCTCTATCCTGCTGTGGTGCTTTCTGAGTTGGTTTTCTACACTGAATCCTTCACTTCTGTGATTCTATTCCCATGATCCTTTAAGTAAAGCTATACTAATCAGGACTCAGCAAAGTCCATCTTATTAACCTATATAATTCTGGTAGCATAGCAACGGTGCAGATTTAAACTGATAGTAAGACAAGTTAGCAACAGACTTAGCAAAACAAATGTTAATGTTCAGTACATGGATCACTGTTCAGTTGCCTAAGCCTTATCAGTCCTACCTGTCTGTACTGGCCAACTTTACAAAGCTTTGGAGGCCCTTCAAACATTCCAGCTACCAGCAACATATGGATCGTTCCATATAAAAGGCAGTTGGATTGCCAATTTCTTCAGAGCTTTTTTGCCGCCAAAGTGAGTATGTCATTCAGTGGTCCCTATGATAAATTAATTGGCTAGTAGTCTACAGCAGGTGGGCAGGTAAGTCCCACTGGGGAAAATGATCCTAGCAAAGAAATTCCTATGACAGAAAATGTATTATGATTCTTAGAGATGCATAAGCGTAAAACTGCACCTGTGTCTAAAGTGGCACCTATCTCCCTGTGTTGCCTGCTTTAGAGAATTTTTTGTCATTCCATCGTCTTCCTATTGGTCAGCTTTCTATTCTCAAGAGGTCTTTCATACTTCAACTTTCAGGATTTTGAACTACTAAGCACACATGTTAAAATATTTGCACATGCCTTTTGAGAATATACAGAAGTTAATAGCTAACATCCTTCTTGTGAGGTAAGTGACTCATTAAATGCTTCTGAGACAGCTGCATCTCAGGTGACCAATCATGCTTTAAAATGTGCTGCTGGTTTTTCTTCCAGAACTGCTGCATCTGGATCAGTTTTGAGAAGAATAGCTTGGCTCTGCACTCAAAATCTTCATGAGGATGTTACATTTGAGATTTTAAATTCTCCCTTAGATAAAGAGACTGTGATTGCTCTTGCTGCAGCAGAAGTGCTTAATACGTGTGATGAAAGAGAAAAACTAATTCAAAGAATTACTCAGCTTTTTCAAACCTCTTTGAATAGACCAAGTAATAGTTTCCTTCCTCTTCCTATGGTTCCTTCACAAACAGACAGTTTAAGCAGCTAGGAGGCAGAAAAAAAAAACAACAGCAGAAAGGATATTCCAAAGGGAAAGGAAAAGTCTTCAAAAATTAAGGACAGTCATCTTGGTCAGCATGACTTTCCACTTGCTCAGGTACCCACTCCACATCCTTACCTTGGCAGTCTTTCCATATCCCTGAGACTTCATCCATTTTGGCAGCAGGTCTCATGCAATTAGTTTCTACATAATGTCCAAAAGGGGTATTTTTGGAAATGGAGGCCTCTGCCCTCTTTTCATGGAATTCCTTCTTTTCCATGGAGTCACAGTACTCTTTTTCTTCCCATTCTGCACAGTATGTTATCTCAGGAAGTTATAGACCCTGTATCTGTCAATCTCCTAGACAATGTTTTTATTCAAGGATTTTCCTAGTTCTCAATCCAGAAGGATTCCGGAGGCCAGTACTGGATCTTTCTTTTCTAAACATATTTTTCAAGATTCTGAAGTTTAAGATGTTATCAAGTCTTGTACTCTGATTCCATATCTAGCATTCATGGTAAAATTAGATCTAAAAGACACCTATCATCTCATTACCGTTCTTATTGCCAAGAATTTTAAGCATTTCATAAGATTTCTTGTGTATGGCTTATGTTATCACTCCTCTATTTTACCATTTGAACTTTGTACAGCACCAGTAGTATTCACAAAATACCTAGATCCAGTCATTACCTACTGTAAACTTCAGAACATTCACATTTTTCCCTATTTGGATGATTGCCTTATCTTTGCAAACTTTTTTTCAAGCTATCAGCAGTTCTAGAACCTGTTCAGGGTCTTCTACTCATTCAGAGCTTTCAAATCAATTTGCAGAAGCCTTCCATCATTTCATCCCATCCCATGGAATTATTTTCCTGAGATACTTGCTAAACTCAGTCTTTGGGAGATCCTTTCTTCCTGTAGGCAAAGTAGAAATGATTCAGCATTCTTCCTGAGTTTCTTCCAAGAATTGATCTGAGTGTGGGAACACCTCAAATAGATCTATTTTCTCCCTTTCATAACATGCAACTAAAACGATTATGTTCTATGACTCCTTCTTGTCAGGCTAGGAAGACAAATATCTTCTCATTCCTAAGGATGGAAATGTTCCTGCATCCCTTTCCATTCTTTAAACTGATCACTATGGTTCTTTTAAAGACCTCAAAGGATTCTCCAAAAATTGTGGTGGTGACTCCCTTCTCATCAAGGCAACAGTGATTCTTCATTCATTTCAATCTGGCCAAGGGCAATTATTACACACATCTTCACATACTGGATTTGCACACAGAAGACAATACAATTGTGAAAAAATGAGGCACCTTTATTCCAAGGATGTGCAGCAGGTACTAAAGGAGATAACAAAACCTGCTACTAGAAAATCATATATGTGTAAGTCAAAAAGATTTTCTAGTTGGTGCCACTCAAAGAGCCAGGATCTTTTTCAGTCTAGGTTGCCTCTGATTCCTGATTATTTTTCAGGGTTACTGATCAATGGCTTGTTGTGCTCTATCAAGACACATTTGACAGCCATTTTGACTTGTCTACCCTTGGATCCCCTTCTTTCTGCCAATGATCAAGTTAAACAAATAAATAAATGCATAAATCTTTTTCTTTCTGCTGTTCCCATTAGGGGTCGCCACAGCAGATCATCTGTTTCCATTTCTTCCTGTCCTCTGCATCTTGCTCTGTCACACCAACCACCTGCATATCCTCTCTCACCACATCCATAAACTTTAGCTTAGGCCTTCCTCTTTTCCTCTTACATGGCAGCTTCATCCTTAGCATCCTTTTCCCAATATACCCAGCATCCCTCCTCAGCACATGTCCAAACCAGCGCAATCTCGCCTCTCTGGCTTTGCCTCCAAACCGTCCAACCTAGACTGACCCTCTAATATACCTATTCCTAATCCTGTCTACCCTCTTCACACCCAGTGCAAATCTTAACATCTTTAACTCTGCCACATCCAGCTCTGACTCCTGCCTTTTTGTCAATGCCACTGTCTCCATCCCATATAACATAGCTGGTCTCACTACCCTCTTGCAGACCTTCACTTTCACTCTTACTGGTACTAGACTGTCACAAATCACTCCTGACACTGTTCTCCACCCACTCCACTCTGCCTGTAATCTCTTCTTCACCTCTCTTCCACACTCGCCATTACTCTGAACGTTTGATCCCAACTATTAAACTCATCCACCTTCGCCAACTCTACTCCCTCCATCCCCACCATTCCTTTATCGTCCCTCTCATTCACACCCATATATTCTGTCTTAGTCCTGATGACCTTCATTCCTCTCCTCTCTAGAGCATAGCTCCACCTCTCCAGGGTCTCCTCAACCTATTCCCTACTCTCACTACATATCACAATGTCATCTGCAAACATCATAATCCACGGGGACTCCTGTCTGATCTTGTCTGTCAACCTGTCCATCATCACTGCAAAGAAGAAAGGGCTCAGAGTTGATCCTTGATGTAATCCCACCTTCACCTTAAATGCATCTGTCATTCCCACTGCAGATCTCACCGCTGTCACACTACCCTTGTGTTTTTTGAAAGTGGTATAATATACTTGTCAGCAAACACAAGCACCCGCACATACGGATGTGCATGGACCAAACCAAAAGCAATGACTTGAAAAACCAAAAAGGCCCAGAACAAAGAGAGTGTTACTCAGAAATATTTTATTGCGGTAGCTCAAAAACAAAAAGCAGCATACCGGTTTTGGCAACAGCCTTCCTCAGTGCTTAATAAAACCAGAAGTAACCAAACCCTTAAATCAAAAAGCATAATTAGCATTCAGGAATACCATTGGTTGGTGAAAAAAACTATAACAATTAATTAAGGCCAGGTTTAAACAACCCCCCCCCCAGCCGAATAATCCAACCTGATTCCTTATTATTTAATAAAGTGTGCCAACCAACTTTAGAGAAACATTGGCACTGGACCTTATCAATATCTGTAAATGTAAACTTGGCCATGTTATGAATTAAAGTGTGCTTAAACAAAGCATTTGTGGCTCTCCTGTTCTTGATCTCACTGTGGTGTCCGGAAATTCGAAGCCTCAGTGTTCTGGACATTTGTCCTACATAAAACACCGAACAGGAATGGGTAACCAAATAAGCAATCCATTCAGTGCTGCAATTATGATAACACAAAATGTCATAGACCTTAGGGGTATTAGAGCTGGTAAACATCTTGGTTTTGAATATATGGGGACATGCAGAACAATGTCCGCAGGGTATACAGCTCTTAACCTTATTCCCAAATATAGTGGATTGTTGTAGTGAAGGCGGACCCTTACGTTTATAATGACTAAGATGAGACCCCAAAGCGGGTCCTCTACGGAAAGAAAAGGAGCGTGTAGATGGAAGAATTTCATTCAGCTTAACATTAGCTTTTAAAATATCCCAATGATGGTTAATAATGTGTTTAAATGTTTGAATATTTTGTTCAAAAGTCGTAACCAATCGGATGGGCTGTTGTGTATCTTTGTCAGCATCCAACTGTTTATATTGTAACAAGTCAGATCTAGATTGTTGTCTGGCAAAGTCCCTAGCCTGACAGATATTGTCATTGCTATATCCCCTCTGGGTAAATCAGGTTTGTAGATCTTGTTCATAACGGGCATAAGAATCCTGTGAGGAACAAATGCAACACATTCTTAGAAACTGTGACTTGGGTATGTTGCGGACGATGTGTCGGGAGTGATGACTGTGGGCATGCAGGAGAGTATTGTACTGAGGATATTTATGAAAAACCTCAGTTTTTAATGTGTGATCTGTATCTCTAGTGATAGTAACATCTAGAAAAGTAATGGAGTCCTTATGAGCACTCAAAGTAAATTGGATGGCCCATTTGTTCTGATTTAAATACTCCACAAATTCCTGCAAAAAGACAGTATCCCCCTCCACACCATCCAGATGAATGATGTTCTGTTGTCTGATTGAGCTAGGCTCAACATAAGTCCTCAGTGATGTTTGTGGATGCCCTTATTCCACATTATGAAAGTACCATTGTCAAATTTAGTGCTGAGGTACACTCTAATTATGAGGAAGTGAAACAATTTGAGGGTGAGCCATTTTGCCAGGTATTTCAACCAACTAGCTAAAGATGTATTAGTCCTTGAACAACAATTAAAAAGCAAAAAAATACATAAATTTAACAGGGATGTTATGGATTACGAAAGGGACAAGCCCTTTGGGGCTCAACAGAAAAATGTTAGATTTGCTGATTCTGATAGGTAGAAATCAGGACCAAATAGGAAAAGACCACACTCCATACTTAAAATGGGCCATAATGGTCCCAGTGGCACGTCAGGCGATGATTCTTCTTCGGCCACCGATATTGACTTCACCCCTCCTTCTGAATCTCCCATTGCAAAGAGATGCCCTAGCAATGACCGTTTAGGGGGAACAGATGAAGGGGTGTGAAGAAACACAGGGCCAATAAACAATCTACAACAGGTGCTGGATTTAATAATATCTCAGTGAGCTCAAATCATAATGTTCATAACATTTCCAGTTATGTGCTTTCTGAGAGTGAATTAAAGTTACTTAACAGAGGCTTAAATTTTGTTCCTGTTTTTTTGTATATGAAAACTCATTGGTTAATGATGTATTGCATTTTTGCCGATTACTGAATTTGTGATTTTTTTGGGGGGGAAATGATAATACCCAAAGATCTACTGATTTTCAGTTTTACCAGTCTAATTTCATTCCTCCAATGGATAAGTATGTGGGTACTTTCAAGGATTGTGTGTTGAAAGACCTTCATTTTAACAAATCCCTATTTCCCAACATCAATCATAATCTAACCTTATTTGCAATGGTGATGGACAGTTTGACAGACGAGATCAGACAGGAGTCCCCATGGACTATGATGTTTGCAGCTGACATTGTGATCTGTAGTGAGAGTAGGGAACAGGTGGAGGAGACCCTGGAGAGATGGAGATGTGCTCTAGAGAGAAGAGGAATGAAGGTCAGCAGGACTAAGACAGAATATATGTGTGTGAATGAGAGGGAGGATAGAGGAATGGTGAGGATGCAGGGAGTAGAGGTGGCAAAGGTGGATGAGTTTAAATACTTGGGGTCAATAGTTCAGAGTAACAGTGAGTGTGGAAGAGAGATGAAGAAGAGAGTACAGGCAGGATGGAGTGGGTGGAGAAGAGTGTCAGGAGTGATTTGTGACAGATGAGTACCTGTAAGAGTGAAAGGGAAGGTCTACAAGAGGGTAGTGAGACTAGCTATGTTATATGGGTTGGAGACAGTGGCACTGACAAAAAAGCAGGAGTTTGAGCTGGATATGGCAGAGTTAAAGATGTTAAGATTTGCACAGGGTGTGACAAGGGTGGACAGGATTAGGAATAAGTATATTAGAGGGTCAGCCCAGGTTGGAAGGTTTGGAGACAAAGCCAGAGAGGCAAGATTACGTTGGTTTGGACATGTGCTGAGGAGGGATGCTGAGTATATTGGGGAAAAGATGCTGAAGCTTCCAGGTAACAGGAAAAGAGGAAGTCCTAAGATAAGGTTTATGGATGTGGTGAGAGAGGACATGCAGGTGGTTGGTGTGATAGAGCAAAATGCAGAGGACAGGAAGAAATGGAAACAGGTGATCCGCTGTGGCGACCCCTAACGGGAACAGCCGAAAGAAGATGACGATGATGAATCATAATCTAACCAGTTCGGAACAACAAATGTTACATCAGCTGATGGTACAACAAGACTTGGTAATTTTACCAGCAGACAAGGGTGGGGCAATAGTAATTATGGACTGGGCTAAATATATGGCTGAGGCTGAGAGACAATTGGGAGATGCACAATTCTATATGTGTATGCCATTAGATCTGACGCTACAGTTCAAAAAGGAGATTGATAGCTTTCTCAATCTAGCTTTGGAAGAGGGTATTATCAACAAGAAAACAGTCTATCATTTGACAGTTTCTGACCCTCGTTCACAATATCTGTACCTCCTACCTAAGATTCACAAGGACTTGTCCAATCCTCCAGGGAGACCAATTGTCTCATTGTTCATTAACTGAACCATTGTCAGCCTTTTTGACGAAATATCTACAGCCTCTGTTGCCTTTAGTTCGAGCCAGAATTTAGGATACTACTAATTTTTTGCAAATCTTTGAAAACATGCAATTAGAGACAGATTGGCTCATGTGTTCCCTTGATGTGTCCTCACTATATACCAACATCCCACATTGGGCTGGTCTCGAGGCTTTACAATTTTGGTTGGATCAAGCCAACATTTATCCCCCTGGATTCAACACTGTTTTAGTTTGTTTAACTGAACATGTGTTGACCAAGAATGTTTTTTATTTCTTTGGTAAATGTTTTTGGCAAGTGAAGGGTACGGCTATGGGGGCATCTTTTGCCCCCATTTATGCAGATCTTTTCATGGGCTACATTGAACACCAACTAATCTATGACACTTCACACAATTTATATCTTGGGGAAACTGACATTTGGCGATGCTACTTGGATGATTGCTGGATGGTGTGGAGGGGGTTACTGTCTTTTTGCAGGAATTTGTGGAGTATTTAAATCAGAACAAATGGGGCATCCAATTTACTTTGAGTGCTCATAAGGACTTCATTACATTTCTAGATGTTACTATCACTAGAGATACAGATCACACATTAAAAAGTGAGGTTTTTCGTAAATATCCTCAATACAATATTCTCCTGCATGCCCACAGTCATCACCCCCTACACGTCATCCGCAATATACCCAAGTCACAGTTTCTAAGAATGTGTCACATTTGTTCCTCACAGGATTCTTATGCCCATTATGAACAAGATCTACAAACCTGATTTTCCCGGAGGGGATACAGCAATGACAATATCTGTCAGGCTAGGGACTTTGCCAGGCAATAATCTAGATCTGACTTGTCACAATATAAACAGTTGGATGCTGACAAAGATAGACAACAGCCCATCCAAATGGTTATGGCTTTTGGACGAAATATTCAAACATTTAAACACATTATTAACCATCATTGGGATATTTTAAAAGCTAATGTTAAGCTTAATGAAATTCTTCCATCTAGATGCTCCTTTTCTTTCCATAGAGGACCCACTTTGGGGTCTCATCTTAGTCATTATAAATGTAATGTTCCACCTTCACTACAACAATCCACTATATTTGGGAATAAGGTTAGGGGCTGTGTACCCTGCGGACATTGTTCTACATGCCACCATATATTCAAAACCAAGATGTTTACCAGCTCTAATACCCCTAAGTTCTATGACATTTTTTGTTATTGTAATTGCAGCACTGAATGGAATGTTTATTTGGCTACCTTTTCCTGTTAGGCGTTTTATGTAGGACAAACGTCCAGAACACTGAGGCTTCGAATTTCCGGACACCTCAGTGAGATCAAGAACAGGATAGCCACAAATGCTTTGTTTAAGCACACTTTAATTCATAAAATGGCCAAGTTTACATTTACAGTTATTGATAAGGTCCAGGGTCAATGTTTCTCTAAAGTTGGTTGGCACACTTTATTAAATAATAAGGAATCAGGTTGGATTATTCGGCTGGGGGGTTTGTTTAAACCTGGGCTTAATAAATTGTCATAGTTTTTTCACCAACCAATGGTATTCCTGAATGCTAATGATGCTTTTTGATTTAAGGGTTTGGTTACTTCTGGTTTTATTAAGCACTGAGGAAGGCTGTTGCCAAAACCAGTATGCTGCTTTTTGTTTTTGAGCTACCGCAATAAAATATTTCTGAGTAACACTCTCTTTGTTCTGGACCTTTTTGGTTTTCCATAATATACTTGTCAACCTAGGAAACAAGTAGCCATGCCTTGAGATCTCAGTTTTGTGATTGTGACACTTATTTTATCTCCATCTGAACCAGCCCATGGGATCATGCTCCAGAGGCTTCTGGATTCTTGATAATTGGCATCCTCCATCTTCTCTAATCCTTTCTAAGTTTTGGTAGTCTACCCATACAGCTTGGGCTTCCATAACAGTGAGGCATGTATTTAACATGTTGCGTAAGTAAATTGACCATAACAGTAGATGCTCTAACTGATTACCATTGCAGTAACCATCCCTCCTCATCAGCCCCCCTTTTCTCGCTATTCATGCATTGTTGCCATGTGTACTTGTTGTCATCTTTTTGTTTATAGTTCAGTTTGTTTCCTAGCTCAAGTTTTCAGGGCTCTTGCCACCATCCTAAAGAAAAATGCGTTGAATAAATTTGCATTCTCAACTACCTTTTATATGTAGTGTTTTTTTTTTTTGATCAGTAGCATATGAAGTCCAAGTATGCTCCATCCCTTCATTCATTTCCTTCAAGCATTACAAAAGATACAAATACCAATTGAAGACATATTCAGTAAAATATTTTTTTTCAGTTGGAAGAGATGCAATATTTGACCTTCTACTACACTGAGCATTTGAGGCAGGCTGGCAACACCCCCACTGCAACCTCGATCGTGGGTGAGCTTAGTCACCGGACTATCAATGCCATCCCTCCCCAGTTGGTTCATCAAGCACCCAGGTCACCAATCAAACCTGGGAGATGCAGGGGTAGCTGGGGACTTCAGACCAATGGGGGGGGGGGCGGGTTACAGGAAACATCTGAATGGAGTGGGATTAACTTCACTGGGGCAGGGCTATAGTACAGCAGTCATTTCATTTACATCCCCCATTATCATTGCACACCCAAGCTATCTGGTTTGAACCTGCCAGGTTAAGAAAAGAGAAAAGTAGTGGTTGCATTAATGTATTTTTTGACATAATCAGTAGTCAGAGCTTAGCCCTTGTAGTCAGTCTTATTTCACCCAAATACACCTTAATGCTGCAAAGCTAGAGTTAACAGCAACAAAATAGAAAGGCTAATCACTTCATCCACAAAAAGCCTGCCATGCCCATAATCTACATGACCTTCCCAGGATTAAAAATAATAATAGTAATGCTTTTATTATTATTATTATTTTAAATTGTATTTATTTATTTATTTTTGAGTCAGATAAACAGTCACAACTTGTATTTTATCTTTTTTTTTTCTTTCACCCAAATATGCATTTGTCCTGCAAAGCCAGAATTAGAGCAGCAAAACAGCAGGGCCATTAATTTTGTCCAACAACAACCACCATACCATTTGCTCACCTAACATCTGCATTGACCCTGCTAGGATTAAAATAATAATAATAATAATAATAATAATAATAATAATAATAATAATAATAGTTACATTTATTTCTTTTTGCTGCACAGAAACAGGAGGAGTATAAAGAGGTGCAAGGTATGAACAGGTACTTGTTCATAGTTTAGGGAAATAGTTTATCCTAGGGATGCACAAGGACTGCACCATATTTTGGGTAGGAAGTCATTCAGAATGGTTTTAAAGGACTGGAAGAAAGACACTGACCTAATGGATACATGTAAGAAGATGTAGGCTTCAGCAACATGGTATGAGTACAGACCATGGCCAGTGGATTTGATAGGTTTGTGGGCAGAGAGGTGTTTTTGGTCACTGGATCATTATGATAGATTACAAACATAGTTGTATAGAGTGGTATTTAGTGCTTAACAAGCAGATGGATGCTGGATAATTTTACAGGTAGTAAGAAAGTGTATAAATGTTAATTGATGGGGTAGTTCTGAACAATTTAGAAATTTTAGTGTTATACAGCCACTTCTGAAAGGGTATTTGATGCAGATGTAGTCACTTTATTATAGTTTATTGATGTTTGATTTTTGTGATACCTGGAGCTTAATAAGGATAAAAGCACCACAACATAATGAGGATAGGAGGTAAGTAGTGACAAGTCAAGTTTTAGTTGTGTTGGTAAGCAAGCTTTTTGCTATTTAAAGCATTCCTAATTTTTGCTAAGTGGTTTTATACAATTTTGTATGTATCAAATTTAAGATTATCATCTTCTATCATCCCTAATAATTTGCTATGAGAAGTGACTTTGAAGGATGCATTTTTAAGAGAGATTATTTTAAATTTCATTATTTTCATGAGAGAAGTATTTAGGAGAAAAAGATTTTTTTTTTATGGATGGATTGATCATGAGATGTAAGTTACAAAGCCACATTTCAGTGGCTGTTAAAGCTTCCTAAGTAATTTTTGGAGATGTTCCACGTTGTCAGATGTGCATGTGAGTGTGGAGCCATCTGAGCATTGTATTAGGGCAGCCTGTTGTTTGGATTTGTGGAGGGCAATAGCGAGAATGTTACAGAGGAGGGGACCACAGATAGAGCCTTTGGATGCGATAGTGTGGTGCGAGGGTAGTATGACATTTTACTGACTGATATCTATTGGATAGGTAGTTTTTGAACCCTAGTATGGTGGGATGAGATAGTATGAGTGAGGACATTTGAAGCAAACTGTGTTGAAGGTTTTAGACAAGTCTATAAATAAGGAAGAGGCTAGTTTGTGTTATCTCTAGCTTTATTGACAGCATCTATATATGTTAGAAGTATAATATCAGTAGTAGGGGAAGGACAGAAGTTCTGTTGTGGTGGACAGGAGTTATTCCTGCAAGCGATAGTTTAACAATTGTTTTTGAATACATTTTACATGTTTTTTGGAGAGGGAGTTAAGATTGCTAAAGGTCTAAGGTTAGTAATGTTTGCGGAATTTTCTCCTTTGTGCAGAGGGATAATGTGTGATTTTTTTTCAAAAAGAAGGAATGTGGGTTTCCTGGACTGACCTATTTAAAAAGATTTTGGCAGGATAGAAATGCTATTGGCTGCTATTTTTAGGTACTTGCTTGGAATGTAATCAGCTGAAGAAGAGCATGGTTTGAGTTTTTTTAACAGTAGTTTTGTATAGGATATAGGAACAGTTTTGAAGGTGAAAGTGGATGTGATGATATGTGGCTTTTGGTCAGGATTTAGACTGGGTGCTTGTGAATGCTTGGTTAGAGATTTTGCATTATATATGAAATCAAAGTTGAATTAAGACAAGTTTCAGTTATAGCGAGAACATGAAGCTTGTGTTGGGTAATCCAAGCATGTAGTTCAGTAGTTTTATTTCTTATGCTTTTAGTAGGGTCTATATTGAATAAGCAAATGCTTAAAAAAGGGAATGCTGATTCATCGACCCTATTTCAGTGAACACTGACAATCCCGAACACCCGGAACAGTGATTTTTTTCTCAGGAAAAAAAAACCGCTGGGCCGGTTTCGGGAGTTTGCCATTTCCTCCACTGTGGTGGGATGTTGGAGATGGTATATTTAAGTAGGGAGGGTGTGTGTGTGTGTGGGGGGGGTGAAGCCCCGCACGTTAAATACTGTTTTAAGTTTTATTTTTTTGGTGGAACAGCGATTTTTATTCCCTGGGAAAAAATTGCTGTTCTGAGTGTTCGGGATTGTCAGTGTTTGGTGAACTAGGGTCAATGAATCGGCGTTCGCTTTTTTAAGCATTCGTTGATTTAATATAGACCCTTTTAATATTTATGGCAACTGCGACAACCCTCCACTTCTGAGCCAGTAATCAAGGAGCCTCAGTCCTCACCACTGACACCAGTGGGGGACATTCACTGTGAGGATAACAGGTACACACACAATATTTCCAGATGCAGCTCTCTGTATCAAGTGCAATTTTCCTTAAGAGCACACAGAGACTGCAGTCAGTCTAAGGCTAGTTTCTCCCTCTTTCTCCAGATCCCCAGTAAGACTCCCCACAGGCACAGCTATAGAGATGTGTCCTTAACCAGGGTTCTAAGCAGGGACGTCGGGAGGCATACGCAGTGTACGCATTACAGTACAAATAATGTGAATGGGGGGTAGCAACAGGACAAGTACTAGGACCCAGGAGGAACCATGTTAGCTGTATTAAGAAAAAATGGTTGTATAGTGAATGAAAACATCATGATTTGAGACTGCATTGCAATTTATAATTCATCAGGTATTTTCATTTTATTAGTGCTTCATCCCGATTTTGTACAGAAGGTGTTAATTGCCTGATTAAGAAGTGTAAATGTCCCCTGGAAGGTGGGAAAGCCACAGAACATGAAAGCGACTTCCTGGTTTTCTTTTGGGGTTTTCTCTTAATCGTTAATGCAGACTAGCTACTGTAATTGGTCTAAACTTTGTAGAAGTGAAGGGGGGTGTGCTTGCTAAAGTTCAGAAGAGTACAGGTATGAAAGCTGGTAAGTATGTTTTCTAAACCAGAATTAAAAAAAAAATCAGAATTGTATTCTCTACTGTTGTCTGTTGGTGAATTCACTATTGCTGCTAAAATTTGTTTGTCATCATTATTTTGGATAATTGAAGTTCCATTTCTTCTCCATCTGTACTATTCATACTTTTTAAAAGTACTTGATTTTACCTCATATTTTTGTCCTACCCCTATTTTTTAATTTTCTGTAAATAATTGAGGATTACAGTGTCAGTATTCTCTTACATTATAATTTCATACTTATTGTTCAGAAAATATTTATGTTAAACCTATTATCCTAACAACTTTTTAAAGTGAAGTACAGTAATATTTTAAAATAATGTCCCAAGTTTTTCCCCCACTGTTTTTGACTTTGCCCAGAATTCTTTAGCGAAGAAGTTGAGAGGTATGCTGCTGCTTCTGCTGGCTGAATCCTGTGTTTTTGTGTCTGTGCCACATTCAGACTGTGTGCTGGGTTTAAAGGGCTTCTATCTTCACCAAATCATTATTTTAAGATTGTGGGCTAGTTGCTGGATTGACCAACTTGCTCAGTGGCTACCCTGCCATTTTTTGCCTTCTCATACTCTTTGGAGCTTTAGATTGTGACAAGTTGGTCATTAGTGTTTGGAACATGTTGTTGTTGTGTCTTTCGGCTTTTCCCAGTTAGGGGTTGCCACAGCGGAACTCCGGTCCGCTAATGATTGGCAGTTGATTTTTGCATGCTGAGTTGCCAGCCCTAATGCACAACCTTCAACGAAGGTATGCCCATTCATGCATGTCTCCACGCAGAAGACGCTCTAGCTGAGAGTCGAACCGGACAGCGTCTTACTGTGAGGCGACAGCGCTACCGCAGCACCACTGCTGTAAGATATGATGAGACGGTATATTATGGAAAGCTGGAATATATGGGCTAGGAAATTCACAGTATAACTAGATGAAGGTTTTCTAAACATGGAATGAAAAAATTGACTTACGTGGCCATTGAGATGAGAGATGTTAAAGTGGGGCATTATGTACTGTTCAGCCCTGATATGAATTGTGCAAACATGAATAGGGTGATGGAGAAGGGTTGGACTGTGAGAGGGAAGTTGATTGCTAAGCAAAGAATAATTCTTAAATAAAGAAAGTTTGTACATTTGTTACATATTAGATTTTTAACTTTTTTTCTATAATATGTGTACACAGATGGATTTTGCTACCTGCTTCTGCTATAATTAGATTGTGTGGTTTCTTTATATCTTTGTGTCTTTTCAAATGTTAGGATGTTCAGAACTTCTATTTATTACAGATACATTTCCTATGCTTCTCTCTGTTGCTCTCTTTTTTCTGACTGCTGTCATTCAAGCTGTTTTGAATATATTCCCTTTTGATTCTGCAGTGGAACAAATGCAGTCTTGCAGTTTTGCGTATAGACAGCAATCTACGGGAAGGCCAGTTAGCTTAATAACACTGTGCTACAGTTTGCCAGCCTCTATTAGCAAGGGACTTACCTTGGAAATCATTTCTGGGTGACAACTGCTGCTAGTTGTTTTATGTGCATAAACAGTGTTTAATATATTTCCTGATTCCTGACACTGTACTGCCAATGGAGAAGTTATAATTGACCCTGTAAAATAGCAAACCTGTGTTGTGCTTTTGGATGTTTGATTTTTTTTGTCTGCCCATGTTGTTTCTTTGACCATACAATTAGAATGATAACAAATGTGTACGTTGGGTATCTGCCAGCATTTTAATATATTAACAAACATTTTGCATAAACAAAACCTCTGTGTGTGTTCAGATGTGAAAATATTTATTTTGTTTTGCAATACTCTTGATGGATAGTGGGGCAACTTTGTGGAGTGGTGTGGGAAGTTATCACTAAATTTGTCTCCTTAATATACTGGCTATATCCTTGAAATCAGAATGAGTAATATTATACATGAGTCTGGTACATTGTTGGATATTATTCCTTGCTTTCCTGACACAAGTGAAGAAGGAGCTGCAATTTCCTTTGGTGTGTAGAGTAACCTTAAGCTCAAACTCTGCTTTTCATTTTCTAGTTGTGCTCTTAATTTCCATTATGGTATGTTCCACTGTGGTCTCAAGTTAAGGGAGGGAGATTTTTGTTTTTATAACTTGTCATTATGATCCTTATTTTGTTGCATAGTTTATTAATAAGGTAGTAACACCAAAGACATTTTTTCCTGAATTTATAATTGTATTAAGGGTGGATGGGTGCTGAATTTTTTACATAGCTGTTGGACTATTACTACAAATTGGAAGTGAATGTGGCAGCCCTCTTAGTTGTGGCCATTTTGAAGGACTATTGGGATACTTTGTCTAGGTCTTGTACAGCTGAAGTAGGTTTGCCCTGGAGAAGTCTCTAAAGGTGGTTTGGCAGTGGTACCACTACACCTGACACAGAAGGTGACTTATGGAGAGATTTCACTAGGGATGAAAATATGCAAAGTGGGGTACAGGTGGTAACTAGTTTGATAATGGCCAAGTCAAGGGTCTATGAGACTTTCATGGGTAGTTTTTACAATTTGCGCTAATGTTAAGTCTAGGGAATGCCAAGCATATCCATTTTTTAGATGTGTAGGTGAACCACTCAATGTTTGGATGATTGTACCCTCTAACACAAGGTGTTTGATTTGATATTTAACCAGTGAGTGGTGTTACAGTACTTTTCTCAATCACTGGGAGGCATTGGGGGGATCTGTGGCTAGCAGCAGAGTTAATAGGTATTTTTTAATGGTGATTTAGATCTCTAGGCGTTCCAAATTAAGGTCATGGATAATGTTATGTGAGGTGACAGTGTTTCTGACAAATACAGATAATTCCCCGCAGCTTATGTGTAGGGGCTGTGTCACACTTTATTAAAAGGCACTCATGAGTAGCCATCTGGATACGGCACAGCTGGGGTAAAGTTTAGCATATAACGTAAATGAGGAAATACTTTATGTGCTTTCCCACCTGGGTCAAATTCATGTTTGAACTAAAATGGCTGCTATTGTTTTGGTGTTTCATGCAAAAGATTAGCTTCCTGGCAGACATTTGCTGAGGGTGGAGGAGAACAGCACTGTGATGGGGGTATGACTTGGACATGTACGTAAGGGGGGTAGCAACATCATGATGATGAGGGTGTGGCTTAACGGGGACAGCAACATGGAGTTGTGAGTACAAATCTGAAAATCCTGGCTACACCCCTGGTTCTAAGCCAAGTCATCCAACACTCTCTCTGTCCAACCAGTGCTTCGTGTCCCTGCCCAAGTAGCTGACACACACACACTCTTTGAGATTTAATTTGCACATACACACACACCTGGGAAGGCTGGTACAGGTTTACTAGCTATGTCCCCTTTTTCCCAGATTATAAGGTAGTTATCACTGCCACCAAAACCACTCACCAGCTTCTTTAAGGGTCTTAAAAAGAATGCAATTTTACTGTGTGAAATTAATATTAATACAAATAGTAGTTTGACCAAGAGCAAGGATATTAGGAGTGGCATGTACATTGTTGCCAAATAAATATGCAAGTACTCTCAAAACTTAAACATTTCTACAAGGATCAGTTACAATAAAAGGTTTAATATATTTAATAATAAATAATAAAATAACAAGAACATACTAGGTATATATATTCATAGTGACATCAAATTTCAAAACACAGGAAATATGTAAAATAACACTGAAGGACAGGCTTAGACAAATAAAGAAAAACAATATTTAAGCAAAGATTCACTAGATTCCTGAAAGAATCTAAGAGAACCACTATTCCCTACTGACTTAATAGAGCAAGGTAGATGACGTGGTGAATGGTCTTTCTTGTTGTCAGGCCCAAGAGAGAATACAAAATGCTCTGTCTCACTAAGAGACATCTCAAAATAGTGTATCTAAATTATTACTTCTGAGATAACTTGCAGAATGACATCACTTCTGTCCATCTGACTTCTAGTTCCAATGCAAACCACCATTTCTGGAAGCTGGCAGGATTTAGCACCTACCCGTAAAAATACACACATGAGGGCTTTTGCTCAAATCTGTGGCAGGTGCTGGAAGTCATAAAACAATTGCATACCTCCACATTTCCAGATCAGTAATTAGTTCATCCCAAAGAGACAATACAGAAAGCTTCCTATTACAAACTTTGTGTCTCTAGCTGCATTGAAACCTGTGAGATAGCATCTTTATCACCTAGCCTATAAAGTGATTTAATTTCAGATATATTATAAAGTTTGTTGGACTTAGGTTAACCTCCTGATTTCCAGTTTCCTCTGTTAAAACATATACATTTAAACAGTTACAATAGTATATGACATTTCTGTTCTCTCCAGTAGGGCACACTATGGATACATTTCAAACACAAACACTTTACAAATGCCTTTTCAGCACAAATATTTGTACAAATCAGTCTGATATACATGTGACATACAGTTTTAATACATTTGTAACACCAGCATCATGTATAAATCAGTTTGATATTCACAGATGACATATAATTGTTTACAAAATTCCAGCTAGCTGTGCTGGCAGTACCTCCTATCATCACCCCCCACTTCATAGACTCAAGCTAGTTTTTCAAGTTCCTCTTGAGAAAAGTTGCTTGAGAGGAATGAGCCTAACTGGGAATACATTACCCCATACCCTGTCTTGAGAGCCCATCTGCACTGGCACTGCTAACCCTACTGCAGTGTTGCACTGTCATATCATATTCCTGCAACCCTAGACTCTACCTTAGTAGCTTGACATTTTGTCGGTTGGCTCGAAGTAGCCATGTTAAGGGATTGTGGTCTGTAACTACAGTGAATTTCCTTCCATACAGATAAGGCTGGAGTTTCTGCAGTACCCACACTATGGCTAGGCATTCCTTCTCTACAGCTGCATAGCATTCCTCCCTTGCTTGGAGTCTATGGCTGAGATATACCACTAGGTTTTCTTCTTCCTCTGAGGAAACCTAGCTGAGTACAGCTCCCACCCCATGGTTTGAAGCATCCACCTGCACAACAAATTCTTTGCTGTAATCTGGACTGGCTAACACAGTGGATCCTCCCAAAGGTCCTTTAACCTTCTGGAATGCCTGCTCACATGCTGGGGTCCACATTACCTTATCTGGCCTGTTTTCCTTGTGAGGTCTGTGAGGGGAGCAGCTATGGTACAATAATTGGGGACAAACATTCTATAGTCCTGTTGTCCCTAAGAATGCCCACACCTACTTTTTGGTAACAGTAGCAGGCCATGCAGGAATGACTTCCACTTTGGCAAATTCTGGCCTGATCTTGCCACTTCCCACTCTATGTCCCAGCTAGGAGACCTCTGTCATACCCACCTGACACTTACTGGGCTTAATGGTCAACCTTGCCCTCTGTAGTCTACCCATTGCCTCCCTGACATGCTAAAGGTGCTCTTGCTAGGAATGGTTGTAGAAGGACACAATCTACCAGCCTCTGGAAAGACTCTGGGACATTTTTCATCCCAAAGGGCATCTTCTTGAACTCATAAAAGCTAAAAGAAGTCACAAAGACTGACCTCTCTCTAGTGTTGGGGGTCAAGGGCACCTGCCAGTAGCCCTTGGTAAGATCAATAATGGTGAGATACTTAGTCCCACCCAGCTGCTCTAGGGCTTCATCTGTCCTAAGCAATGGGGTAAGCATCTGACTGTGTGACTATTTAGTTTTCTGTAGTCCACACAGAACTTGATGCTGCCATCCTTCTTTGGTACCAGCACCAGTGGGGAGGCCTAGGGACTGCTGGACTCCTGGATTACCCCCAGTTTCAACATTTCCTCTATCTCTTTCCTCAGAGTCTGTTTGACTCTTTCAGGCACCCTATAAGGGGCTTGCTTAATAGGCCTTTGGGGTCTCATATCCACATGTTGCTGCACCAGGTGTGTACACTCTGGTTTCCCAGTTAACATGTCCCCAAACCCCTGTAACACTGCTTGGATTTCTCAAACCTGGTTAAGGGATAGCTGCTGGGAAACCACTACCTCTTCCACTGAGGTGTCAGTCTAAGCCTCACTGAGGAGATCAGTCAACAGATCCCACTCAGACTCCTCCTGCCATCTACTGCAAATACTCAGCACAAGGGCTTCTGTATCATGGTAAGGTTTCACCATATTAACATGGTACAGTTTGTGCCCCTGCCTCCTACCTTGCAGTTCTACCATGTAGTTAACATCACTGACCTTCCTTACCACTTTGGAGGGTCCCTCCCAATTTTCCTGTAGCTTATTGTGTCTGCCAAGAATGAGAACTATAACCTGCTACCCCACAGCATACTCTCTGGCTCAAGCATTCCTGTCATACCAGACGTTTTTCTGCTGTTGGGCTTCTGCCAGGTTCTCTTGGGCCAAGCCCATGAGTTCCCTGAGCCTTGTCCTGTGGTTTAGGACATATACGACAACAGGCTCCTTGTAGGATTCACACACACCCTCCCAGTCATTGTGAATCAAATCTAGAGGTCCCCTCACCCAATGCCCAACAGCAACTCAAAGGGTGAAACACTTGTGGATTCCTGGGGTACCTCTCTGTAATCAAACAGCAGATGGGGCAAATATTTGTCTTGCTCTCTTTTAAACTGGTCTGCAAATGTCTGTAGCATGTTCATTAGTGTAGACTTTAACCTCTCTACAAGACCATTAGTCTGGGGATGGTAGGGGTGGTCTTTAGGTGCTTCACCCCACAATGCTTCCACAGACAAGCCAGCAGGTCTGACATGAAATTGGTACCTCTGTCAGTCAGTATTTCTCTTGGGAAACCTACCCTGCTGAAAATCTCTAGCAAAGCATTTTCTACTTTATCTGCTTCAATGGAGGACAGAGCCACAACCTCAGGGTATCTGGTAGCATAATCTACTACCACTAGGATATTCTTCTTCCCTGTGGAACTTGGGGTACTCAGAGGCTGCACATTATCAATAGCTACCCTCTGAAATGGCTCTTCAATCATAGGCAAAGGTACCAAAGTAGCTTTGACCTTGTCTCCTCCCTTGCCTACTTTTTGGCACTGCTCACAGGTTCTACAGTACCCTGTTAAATCCCTTGCAATCCCAGCCCAATAAAATTTCTGCATAATACGTCTCTTGCTATGCTTTATGCCCATATGATCTGCAAAGGGAATATCATGGGCTATGGCTAGAAGGGCCAGATGGTAAGCTCTGAGCACTGCCAACTGTAGTATTCTCTCACCCTCTAGCCCTCCCTCTGGGGTCCACTCTCTACACAGTAACCCTTTGTTCCAGTATACAGATTCCCCTTTTCCTTGGTAATCTGGTGTCTCTCTAGCTACCTCCCTCAAGCCTTGTAATGTAGGGTCTGAGGGTTGAGCCTTTCAAAACTTTCTCTTTGTAACCCTTCCCAGCTCCCCTTCAACAGGAAGTCTGGTATCGTCTGACAGCGGTGCCTCACTGTCAGCCTGGGTACTACTACTCACCTCTGCCCTTGCAGTCACTCTTTCCAATGGAAAATCAATACTCACCAGTAGCTGTGGCTCACCTTCAGTCTCACTGCTACAGGGTAGCTCCCTCCCTGAAGTAGGCACCTCACAATTCCTAGCTTTAAGTGTTTGCTCTGTCTGGGTCTCCCCCAGGCTAACAGACCCACTTGCCTTTCTCTAAACATGACTGTGTGTAACTGCATGCACTCAAGGTACTGCATTAACAAAATCATTCCCTATCAGGACATCTGTAGGGATATCTTCAAACACACCTACTTGCTTGTTTCTTTTTCCACCCCTCCAGTCTTGGTGAACCCTAGTGAAAGGTATCTGGAATGGGGTCCCTCCTAAAACTTTGACTAGAGTAGACTGCCCAAGCAAGTAGTGCTCCTCTTTAACTATCGCAGGCTTCACAATGGTTAGGTCAGAGGCTGCGTCTCTCTTAGCAGTGGCCTGTTTCTAATTTACTAAGATAGGATATAACCTGATGTGGTAGTTTGGTACCCTTGTTATCTCCAGACAAGTTATCCATGGCATTCTGTTATTCCCACTTGCTGGCTCCCCTACCTTTTGTTCCCCACTTTCCCTCCATGGACATCCATATGATACATGACCCCACTGGTTACTTCTAAAACATTTAACCCCTGATCCTGGCCATCTACCTGAACTAGTGGCTTCCCCTGTTGCTGGTGGACCTTTTTGGGGTGGGTTAGACTGTCCACCATGGGTTCCCTTATATCCATGTGCAGCATTGGGTATCCAATTTCTTGTTCAGTGATACCCTGCTTGCTAAGTAGAGATCCCCCTTTTCTCCAGTTCATCTGTGGTGTTGCATTTCCTATCTGCCAACCAAATTCTCATGCCCTAAGGCAAAGTGTTAAGGGCTTGTTCCCTCACCAAATGGTCTGCCAGCCATAAAAAAATGGTGGCCTGACACCCACTCACCCACCTATGAAAATAAATGCTTGACTTAGCAATATAATCACACACACTTTCATCTGCCTTGCGTTTATGCTCACAAAAAACTTTTTTTTCAATAAGCTTCAGGTGTTAATGTAAAGCATTCCAATAAACAATTTTTAACTGTATTATAATTTAAGCAATCAGTATCAGACAATTAAGAAACAGAAGTTGCAGCTTTACCATGGAGTAAGGGGATCTGGAACCATACCCAGTGCCCTTGGCCAACATTATACCGTTTAAATACCAATTCAAACATATGAATAAAACTATCAAAAATATCACCCTCTGTTAATTGTGGAAGAACTTTACTGACCTTTATTGCTTCTGGGGTTCAGTCGTTCCCTTCTCCATTACCTCTATGACCCTGGTGAAGAGTCAGCATCTCCCTCTCATGTTGCCCCTGCCTCTTATTTTCTTTGGCTTCTAGACATCTCAGTCTCCCTTTTTCTTCAGCCTCCAAATGTCGCAGTCACTCTGCTGATTCTAGTTCCATATGTTTGGCCTCCAGTTCGAGTCTCTTTAACTCAGGATAGATTTTTTAAGTTCTCTGAGGAAAAGTTGAACTGTCCATTTTCTAACAGCTGTACATCCCAAGGCCAGTCTCGCTGTCTTCCTGGTTGCTGGTCTATGATGCAGTTGTGATTAAGGCTGAAATCCTTTCCACTTTAGTCAGGTTGGTATGCCCCAGTCATTTGGCTTGGCACATCTCAGCCAACTGACTCCTTGTCAGCTTGCCATAATTCTCTGGTGACATCCTTGCCAGCTCCCCCTGACTAACTAAGCTAGCAAAAAATAAATAAATAAAACTATTGTGATATGAAACTCTGAATGTTCACCATGTGGCTGCTTAAGAGTCCAAATACCTTCTTTAGTGACAAATACTTACAGGCTAAAGAAGTTCAATAGCCACACCACTGTTCACCAATATGTGATGTGGATATTCCACCACTGCCAACCAATATGTAACATGGTTATCCAACCACTGCTGACCAATATGTGATGACTCTCCACCTCTGGGCCAGTAATCAAGGAGTCTTAGTCCTCACCACTGGCACCAGTGGGGGATATTCACTGGGAGGATAACAGGTACACATACAGTATTTCCAGATGAAGCTCTCTGTATCAAGTGCCATTTCCATTAACAGCATACAGAGACTATAGTCAGTTCAGTGCTGGTTCCTCTCTCTTTCTCCAGATTCCCAATAAGACTCCCCACTGACACAGCTAAAGAGTTGAGTCCTTAGCAAGGGTTCCAAGCCAAGTCCTCCAACACTCTGTCTGTTCAGTGCTTTGTGTCCCTGCCCAAATAGCTGACACACACACTCTTTGAGATTTGATTGCACACACACTCTCTCTCACACACACACACACACACACACACACACACACACACATACACACGTGCGCACGAGCGCGAAAGGCTGGCACAGGTTTACTAGCTATCCCACCTTTTTCACAGACTATAAGGTAGTTATCAGTGCCACCAGAACCCATTGTAAGCTACTTTAAGGCCCTTAACAAAGGGTAGTTTAACCAAGAGCCAGGCTATTAGGAGTGGCCCGCACAATGTCAGCAAATAAATATGCAACTACTCTGAAAACTTAAAAATCTCTACAAAGATCAGCCACGATGAAAGATTTAAATATATTTAATAATAAATAATAAAACAACAAGAAAATACTAAGTATATATCCATAGAGACAGAGTTCAAAACACAGGAAATGTATAAAATAACATTGAAAGACAGCCTTAGACAAATAAATAAAAACAATATCTAAACTAAGCTTCACTATATTCCTGACTGACTCTAAGAGAATCACTATTCTCTACTGACTTAATAGAGCTAGGCAGATGATGTGGTGAATGTTCCTTCTTGTTGTCAGGCCCAAGACAGAATACAGAATGCTCTGTCATACTAAGAGACTTCTCAAAATAATATCTAAAATATTAATTCTGAGATAGCTTGCAGAATGACATGCATTTAAACTGTTACAATAGTGCATGTGCATTTCTGTTCTCTCCAGTAGGGCACACTGTGAATACATTTCAAACACAAGCACTTTACAAATACCTTTTCAACACAAATGCCTGTACAAATCAGTTTGATATACACATGACATGCAGTTATAAATCAGTTTAATATTCACAAATAACATATAATTATTTACAAAATTCCTGCTAGCTGTGCTGGTAGTACCTCCTATCGTCACAGTGACAAAAGTTTGATTCCCACCCTCAGGTCAATTATTAGAGACAATAATCAGTTTAGAGCTTGTACAATGCAATTAAGAAGGAGGTAGAAAATACTACAAGTTTTCTTTCATTTACTAAATGCAGAAATCTGAAAGATAAGAAGACCAAATAACTGGCATATGCTGTGTAATCTACTGGTCAACAGAAAAGACAGTGGTCAACTTATTAAGTTGTCCATAGACTGCAAGGACTACTCCTTTGGGGGGGAATATCAGAGATATTTCCCAGCACAGGCCAGGCACATATTTGACTAGGTAAAGTTAATACACAGCTATGGTCTTCATGTTAAACTTGCCTACAAAGTTCTCAGCAAAAACATTTAGGACTTGGCCTTTTGGAAGAGCTCCTGCAGTACCATGGCCAGGGTTGGATGTAGTGACCACAGGCTACTGCACAATGACAAAGTTATCAGTAAAAATGTACAGGAGTTTGGTCCTTGTGGCAGAGCTCCTGGAGTATTGTGGTTAGGATTGGATGTAGTGGCCACAGCCTATTGCACAACTACAAAGTTCTCAGTGAAAACTTTCAGGAGTTGGGCCTTACGACAGAGCTCTTGCAATATCCTGCAATATCAGGGTATGGGTTGGATGTAGCGACCACAGGCTGTTTAGTGTGAAGGAAGATGGTGACTGAGTGGAAGCTGAGACCAAATCCTTGCTTAAAAAAAAATAACACTCAAATGGGGGGAGGGGATGCTGCAGCAGCTGAATATCATGAACCACCCCTATTGAGTAGTTAGGGCTGATGCCTCTGTGCCATAGAGCTGATAATTTGTCCATCAAATCCTAACAAAATTTAAATTTGACTTATGGTAAATTAAGTTCTGTTAACCTTGTATACAACTTGATGTCTGCCTCTGAGGGAAGGCTATAGGAACTTAATCCTCTTCTTATATGGAAAGCAAGACATACCTCTCAACTCTCCAAATTTTCACAGAATGTCCAGATTTTTATCTCATATTTTTGGTCTCTTCCTGATAAAATTGGTTATTTTCCTGCAATTCACTGAATATTAAAGTCACTAAATAATGACACACATTTGAGTTTCAAACTTTATATTAATTTAATAAATGCATCCTAACACAAAACCTGTTATTCTAACAACTTTCTAAGTTTATAAGAGGCATGTTCAAAATCTGTCCCTACTTTGGGGTCTTTGTTTCCCCCATCCATTATTCTAACCTTTGCCCAGATTTCCTGCACTAGGAGGTTGAGAGGTATGAGTGTATGCCATTATTTTGACTGTGTAATGTAGTATGAAGAAGTGTTCATGTCTTCATGGTTAGCTATCTCATTGTATGAAGTTAGTTTTGTCCTTGTGAGACTGCATATATTTTGATGCAATAATTCGACATGCCAGTGTGTGCCTTTCTCAGGAGTAGCCAGCAGCATGCAGGAATTTAATGCATATCTACTAGCCAGGGATCATGCATTGGGAGTTGTAGGGTTACTCTAGCCTGCATAAATCTGACATAGCTCATTCTGTGCACATCAGGGGAAGTTGATTTCCCCTTAGGGCTGGTATTAGAGGATGTGATACTCAGTTAACAAGCTTAGTTTGATTGTTCTGGGAACAAAGGTAATGATAAGGTTATATCTGACAAGCCTTTAAAAATGTAAAACATGTCATTGTTATGTAAATCTGACATTACACTAAATTTGTTTTGGTGAGCATATATTTTTTCTGCTAAAGTTTCACCTCAGATTTGAGTGTATGAGCATTCTGTAGACTTTATGAACAAAAGTCTGGGGTCAGGCAGGAATGGTGAACTATGAAACAAGCTAATCTACATTAAGTGTGACTTTGTGTGTGGCCTGATTTTACAAGATATACCACAGTCTAATTGTCATGCACTAAACCAGCTTGTCCAAATCTTGCCCAAACTACAACATTCTTTGTAAGAGCCAGGCTGCCAAAACACAAATATGTAGGTGCCTACCAACATACTCCAGGCTTGCTCATTTGAAAACCACACACAGGTTCTCTCATGCATAAACCACAGATTATTTTTTCAGTGATTGGTTTTTATCTATTTGTCATAAGGCCCTGCAAAAAGTTTAACTTTCTCATGGGGCCTCAGGCACTGCAGGTGTTTTCTGAATTAACTGTCATTAGCAGTGGAATGTATATCATGTATGTAGCAACAATAAGAAGCAAAGGCAATTGGGAGATGTGTTTTAGAGTGGATTACAGGAGACTGTGAAATACAGAACAAATACACTTTTTTGCCAATTTGTGGTCAGTCAGTAGAGAAATACCAAACCTCTTAGTCACTAAAACAGAAAAATAATGATAGTGTTAGTTTTCATGTGGGAATTACAAGGATACAGTAAATACAGCAGGTCAGAGATAAAATGTAAGAAATAAAAAAATCAAAATGAAAAAAAAAGAACTTAAATAACTTCTATGGATTCACCTGCAGTATTGAAATGTGGTCTCAAGGTGTGTGGATCATTTTCTTGACTATGACTTAATACTTTGCTAAACCTCCTTGTTACCTGAAATACATGTAATATAACAAAAGTATGAATAACTGATGAGATCACTTTTATCCATGCATAAGGTATTGTAAATACTCCTAGAAAAGAAGTGATGCCCTCATATTTGTCAACAAAAAAAAAGTCGAACGCTAGGCCAATCCTATGAACAGATGATTGTAGCAGACATCAACCAACATTAAACTAATAGGTCAGTACTAATGAGGTAACAGACAAACTACAAACAAACCAAAATATTCTGGATTTTGGATACACCAGTCCTCCTCTTGGAAATGGTCAGACATTGAAATCATATTGCAGATGTAGGGCTTATATTGTCTTAATGCTTTACTTTCCACCTTCTTCGCTGGCCCAGTAAAACAGTGTACTCATATTTTCATGTTATATATATATCAATAAAATTTGACACACACACAGTTCTTTTGGTTATGAAGTGAGCATCTCTGAGCTCATTGTAGTGCAACCTATGCATAAAAATTAATAATAAACTCTCTGGTGTCAAGCTTGGCATGCAGGAACTGAGTCCAAGCATTAGTGTTATGTTACATTTGTAAGGCTGGTATAGCTGTGTGATGATATGAGATAGTTCCATCTCTGCCAGGGAGAGTAGGGCAGTGCATGTGTAACATATGCCAGTATAGCTAGGTGGAGTTTTGTAATGAATTTTATGTAATTTGATTATCACACTGATTTGTACAGATGCTTGTGTTAAAATGTATTTGTAAAGTTATTTGTGTTAAAATGCATAATCAGTGGGTCCTGCTGGACAGAAAAGAGATATACATGTATGTCAGACAGTATTATTATACAGTAACTGATTAGATGTATATGTTTTAACAGAGAATTCTGGAAGGGAAGAGGTTAATCTCAGCCCAGCTAATTTTGAAAAACATGTTAAAAATTAAATGGGTTGGTTTAGGCCATAAGGATTTTATCTTACAGGTCTGATTGCAGCCAGAGGCAAAATGTGTAGGAAAATAAGGAATAGGAATCTTACTGTATTGTCCTTAGGGGCGAACTAATTGCTACCCTGGAAGGGTGAACATTTTTGAAAACGTTTTATAGCTTTCAGATGTTGCAGCAGATTTTAGCAAAGTTCTGGGTGTGTATTATACCAGAGTCAGGTGACCACATGTGATGTCATTTTATAACCAGCACTAAAATGATTCTTTAGATATTAGTGAGAGATATGACAGAATTCTTGCAGCAGCACATTGTCTTTTGCAACCTGACAGGAAAGATCTTTCACAGATATCTTACACAACCTCACACCTCATCTTGCCTTGCTGTTGTAAGCAACTCAGTATACTTCATCTCGCCTTGCTTTAGTAAGTAACCAGAGAGCAGTAATTCTTTAGTCAGTCAGGAAAATATAATGAGATTAGTTAAGTATTGTTTTTCTGCATCTGTGTGAATCTATCCAACTGTGTTATTTTTATATCTCCTGTGACTGAAACTCTGGTGTTTATTGTAACTAGATAGTCAGTATTTTCATGTCTTCTATTTTATTATTTATTATTAAATATTTCTATACCTTTCATTGTGGCTGGTCTTTCAGAGAATACTTTTAACATCTTAAGAGCATTTATGCATATTTTAGTGACACTGTGGCCATTCCTGAAAGTGTTGCTGCATTGGTCAAACTCTACCATTTGTATTAGTATGATTTTACTCTGCATAATTGAGTACACATGTAAGAGCCTTAGAGTAGCTGACTGGTGACAGCATTATTACCTTATAGTCTGGGCAGAGGGGGCACAGCTGGTAAATCTGTGCCAGCCTTTCGCAGGTGTGTGTGTGTGTGTGTGTGTGTGTGTGTGTGTCTCAAATATCAAGTGTGTGTGTCCGCTGCTTTGAACAGGGACACAGAGCTCCAACGTAGTCAGTGTGAACTCTTATTTGGGGTCGTGAGAGAGACAGAGAGTCCAGGCCCAAGTGTGGAGTGTGCTTCCTGTGTGCTCTTAAGGGAAATTGTGCTTGGTACAGAGAGCAGCATCTGAAAATACTGTGTGAATCCATTTTTGTTTCTAGTGGTCACCACTCAATGGTGTCAGTGGTGAGGAATGAGGCTACTTGATTACTGGCCTGGAGTAGGGACCATAACAAGCTGCATAAATGTAGGTGGAAAGAATGAAAAAGTAAGACAGCTGTTCATTTATCTACAGAAGGCTGTAAGACTGAATGATCTGAATATAGCATTTAATTACTACAGAACTCTTATTTCTGTGAGGGTATATTTTTATAGTGGCTGAGGTAAAATTCTCTGACTATCAGTTGCCTGAAATACATGATGCTGGGGAACACTGTTCCAATCACTGTTTTAATTAGGAGATCACTGCTAGCACGTAGGGTTTACAAGCAATGATTCCTGTGTTTTGGGTGATTTCTCCCTTCTCTGAGTTTGTGTGACCATAGAGTTAGTATAGAAGAGTTTGGGGGTGGGGGGGCAGAGTCTTATTCTTTGCTAAAAACATTTACACTTTAATTTTTTGCTCTTCTGTGTTGCTGGCAATATGTTTAAGTTTTTATTCTTTCTCTGGGTTCTGACATTTTAGGATCCATAGCAAAACCTCATGTGAGTGTTAAGGACTACAACTTCACGATAATGTCTAACAATATTAAATACTATAGTGTCAGTATTAAGTTGAAACCATTACAAACCAAAAATGTGAAATTTATTTAAAATGAAAATCACTAGCATTGAGTTATTGTTCAACGACTTTTTTAGCAGAGTTTACCCCTAAGCCTCTGTATACTGCTTTCTGATTAGCTGATCAGATGAATGATTTGCACAATATCATCAGCAGCAGCTTTCCAAGTGCTAACTCCAGTATACAGTTGCTGCAATCTACAGATTATTTCTTTTCCCAAATATACTTACTAATGACCTTATTCATTGCATACATTTCATTTTATATACTGTAATTTTCTTTTCTCATTTTATTTATTATGTATATGGTTATACAGTTATGAAGTCTGACATATTTCTCATAGTTATATTATGGAATGTTTTGATTCTAGCTTGCCTGAAATGGGCTCTGCACAAACAGACTATCCTTATTAATAAAGACAGATAGAAAGATAGATATAGATAAAACAGGTAAGTAAACAGAGGACCGACTGAATAAACAACAACGAATAAAAAAAGCAGTGAAACAAATTTCAGATATTACAAGTGCCATTCATAGCATTAGATTAAGTAAAGAGAACATTTCTGCATTCAGAGAGTCTCAACAAACAAATGAAATTGGTCCCTGCGATGTCACCAACATCGATTGAAGACTACCAAAATCCTAACCATAACTACAGGCAAGAAAGCAACAGAAAGAAAATAAATCATGAATATGTGCATCAAAAATTTAGGTGCACACAATGCCCAGCAAATCCACATACTTGTGGTCTCATAAGAAATACAAGAAGAAAAAAGAATATGGAATTGCAAGAATCGAGTGTGAACATTTAACATCATTAAGACATAAAAAAATGCAATCCATATGTAATACAAAGCAAATACAATCTCATATATTGCAATAATAATGGAGCGAGATTAATATGTGGCATAATGAAGAAGTCAAGAAGAAGAACATCTACCTAAAATTAATATACTTCTGTCAGTATGTTAGAGAAAAGCAAAAATATTAAAAAATGCATCAAGAAGAAAATTACAAAAGATAAAATAAATTTTAGTTCAGAAGAAACACAAATCACATCTACCAGTTTTCCAAGCAATTTGTCCTGGTGAGGACTGCAGTAGTAAGAAAATAAACAAACATCTCCATGTAATAGTCCAGGATTCTTAGTCACTCTCAGGCAAAGCTGGGAAACATAATTTATCCACTGACACTGCTCTAAGTGGATCCTGGAGACTTCTTAACTCTGTGCTAAAATCTCCTCAATTGACTCATCTTAGCTCAGAAGAGAAATACCTTTATTTTGCAATCCTCTTGTACTGCTGAACACCATACTATTTTCCTAAGTGTGAGCCTAGCAATGTTACAAAGGAGCCTTATTTCCACTTTTAGTATCTATAAGCTCATCCTTTTGATCACTACACAAAGCACCTGATAATAAGTGAGATTAGAGGTACAGATTAACCAGTAATCGTTTGGCTAGTGACACAGCTGTTACCTTACCACCACAGGCAATTAGACTGCCTGCAGTACTTCTACTGCTGTATCCATTGGCTGCCCAATTTTCCTGCCATCTTTCTCCTGCCATCTTTAGCCATCTCACTATGTTCTGTCTCATACAAGCTCCTTCATGGTGATCTGTGTCAGGTTTTCCAAGCCATGAAAGACTCCACCCTGCTCGATCTTCTAAACTAATGAAAAAAAAAAATAACAATACAAACAGATATACCAAAGACTTCAGCCTTCATTGACAGAAAAAAGAACATGCTAGAATGGCAGATTCCTAGACAACTGAATCCCCTTCTTATGGAATAAGCATCTTCTACATGTCAAGCATTGCAACATATTGTCCGCATTCAAAACTACTGCGGACAATTGCATGCTTATCTTCAATCAGCCATTGGGGAATTTAGCTTGGCACTCCTTGATTGGGAGCCTAACTCATTCAATTATTCTTCACTTAGTTGACCAAGCTTTTCAGTGGACTTTTGGATTGCATGTTTAGTCTATACCTACAAACCTATACACTATTAAAACGTCAGCTGAAGTAGCTGTTCTCATATCAGCTACAGATGACATTTCACCATATTCTAGGATTGAATCGTGGCCACTTATTTGGGGGTGTTGAATTTCATCCCATCTGCTTGCACTCAGAAACAAATGCTCCACTATCAACCAGAGATCACAATCACTGGATTCCAGGAAAACCACATTGTTTGCAAATAACAAGGATTCAGCATTCATGTTCACAAAGAAAAACTCACCAGACCTTTGCTGAACCTTGTTATATTGTCCATGAGAATCAGAAACAACAGAGAAGTCAGGTATCATCCTTGGTGGAGTACTATACCATCTTAAACATATTCAGTTTAAACCCCAGAATCTGGACACTGCCTACATTCTCTCTCTTGCTCATGCCCTCTCTTTCTCTGAACTGGTGTCTAATATACTAGGATTGAATGGAATATTGCAATAGCCTTGCAGCCCTGTAATACTGTAACACCTCCCAAACATAATACAGATTGTGCAACCTTTCTCCAAATCTAAAAAATATACATGGGGCTCACTGGAAAACACTCCAAAACCCTGCTGCATCCATGCAAGGACAAAGAGTTCACACACTGTTCTATTGTTAGAGCAGAATCCATATTGCTCCTGCTGAATCATACACTCTGCTACCTGATGAAGATTTCTTTCAAGTCTACTGGTAAATGCTATCTCTGAAAATCTGAGATGTATGATTGGAACACACCCTTCCATCCCCATTTTTGAAAATGGAGACCACAAACCCAGTTTATAAAGTCAGAGATACTATTTTAGCCTTCAGTGGAACAACGAACGTAATTAACGTCAACACCTTGACAATATCTATCAACTTCAACATTTCCAGACATATTTCATTGACTCTGGTAGTCTTTCTATTAAAGAATGGTTAATGTGCTATAATGGCCTCAACTGTAGAAATGAACTCATCCCCACCGCCTTTTGTTTCTGGTAATGTCTTCTTAAAACAGGGCATGTCTATCTGCTTCAGGAGTTCTGCAGTGTTCTGTCCACCTCTAGATGGTTGGGCTCAGCATTTCTCCACCTTTGCAAAGAACATTTTCCACTCCCAATTCTGAGTTACTGGATTGTTTGCCAGAAGACTTTGAAGCAATCTGAAAGTCATTCTTCATAACCTTGCCAAATTTCTCCTACAAGAACTATGCATTAATGATTAATGCAATTGTTGCCTTGCTGGCATCTCAATGTCATTTTGTCTGATCACAAGACTCATCCCCCCATGCAAGCATTGCATGGAAAGCCTTTCTTTATTTTATCTTCATAGCTTTTGCAGTCACTGGGTTGCTATCATGACATGTACTAACCACATTATTGTCACAGCTTCTCATTGATGCCTTAGCTACTGAGATATTGAACAAGGTTTGTTTGGACTTATCTCTAAGCACACAGGTATACAGAAGCTCTTCTGAATGATGAAATATGGATTTATCCCCCCCCCCCCACACACACACACAGAAATCTGATATATGTTCCTGGATTCTCCTTGTACAAGTCTATGTTTCAAACCTACTTTTGGTTGATGCCGCTGCCATTTCTTCTAATTTACTTCAAGTAGTGAGTGGCCAAAAGTTCAGTACCTCTTTTATCATGAGTGTTCAGAATATTTACCTCTCAATACAAAGTCAAGTGAATGAATGACCTTTGGCTCAATGTAGACTTTTGCCAACTATAATTATATAGAGCCTCTTACTCAACCACAGTGCTCATTAAAGATAACCAATGGCAAACTAAGAAGTTAAATTAAAGTTCATCAGCCTGTTTCAGACCAGGTAAGGCATTCTCAAAAAATCACACTAATCTATGTATCTCCATCATTCCTCACGTGAGCATTGAAGTTGTAATGCGGTGCTATCTGAAGTACAGCACTCATAGCCTTCAAGCAAGATGAGTCCCCTAAATACAAGCAACAATGATATAAAACCTGAAAATGCATAAAACCACATAATGTGCCACAGAAAATGCCATAATACCAACGCATCATCAATTGCAGGATAAAAGTTACTGCTTGAACATTAACATGAGATGACAACTAAATGCCGCTATCAAAAATATATATCATTGAAAATATGCCCAGAGTATGATACCATGACTGAGTTGCTTAAACAAACATTAATACAACAAAATAAAAGTGAATGGATGAAATACAGTTTGTATTATATAACTATAATAGGTGATCCATAGGCCTGTGATGCAATGGATATCTGAACGCATGAAAATGTCCATAAATGACTCTCATTACTGGGCTTCTTACAATTACTTATGCAACTTTCTCATACATTATCACAAATTCTGACACTTTATATGTCCATATACTAATTCACAATATGTGAAACTGCACAGCATTAAAACCAAAGTTTTTTTTTAATATTCCTGATAAGTATGAAAGTGTTTAATATGAATGTATCAAAATATTATATTATATATTTTTTAAACTTTTAATGATTTATGATTATAATAACTTATATGCATTGCTTCAAGATGTATATTTTGGCCTTTGAATGTTAACTGATCAAGCAAGTGTCTTTGCAATATATTTTCCTGATTTGCTTGATGTCCTGGAAAAGCAGTATTGAAATGGAGGGCTGAACAACCAACGTGCAGATCTTTTCTGGGATTGAAAAAAGTTTTACACCTCATTCTTTTAGATTTTGAAATAATTAAAGGGGTTAATGCTCAATTTTACACACTATATGAATTGCCATCTTAATAGGGAAAAGTAACAGTGCTTCATGTGTTAAGGCCACAGTGAAATACAGCAATACCTGAAGAATTATGGCTCCTGGCCTTTCTTCTTCAGTACTATCATCAATCTCTATTCCAACATCTAATAGCCATGTTTCTTTAAATAGATACCATCCCTGTAATTTCTTCATTGGAGGGAAATGACCTGTATGAGTAAAGGTCACATCAGACAATGTGAGCCGCAGTGGGACAGGACAGAGTAAGTATTGCTGCTAGCTGTAGTTGAGGCCATGGTGCAGTAACCCCAGATTCTCAAAAGTTTGCATGGCATGCATGATTAGTATAAGAGGTAATTTTGCCAATATGGCGGCTGAGTGATCCACGTACGTGTGCAAACACTCTAGCACTAGTGCACGTTCCCAGCCCCCGTATGCAAATTACCCCATTTGCAGGTGAAAACCATGCAAATGAGGTAAATCTGCCATCCAGGAAGCAGGAATCAGGGTATGCAGGACTAGCGTAATGTGTAGAAATGTACTTGGTTAGTAACCGAGTATGGTACTGCAAAATCCAAAACGTGGACATGACAGCTCCAAATAAAGGCTGTATTTCATTGAGTAAGCATGGCAATGGCCAAGTATAAGGCCATTGGCATTGCAGACAATGCAAAATGTACAAAGTACAACTTTTATTATATGTCTGCCGATCACAGCTGTTGAAGCATAGGGCAGTGACATGCAAACGGGATCAGTGGGGAAATAAGAAAATAAACCTAAAAAAAGCAGTCTAATGAAAATCAGTATTCCGCCATGCAAGTCAATGGCAGGCAAAAGACAACCTGGCCAGTGAATAGTGGTTGCTAAGGGGGAGGCACAGTGTGACACATGTAACTATGCATTAGCAGGCAATCCCATGCAAATGAGGGGAAGGATAGTGAATCCCAGTTTTCCCCAGCATGTAAGGCAGGTCCCAACAGAGTAAAAGTATGAATAGCTGAGTGCAATAGTAGGAGGTAAGTGACATCATGGGTGGGTGTTTCAGGCATACTATAAGTGGAATGGAGCCCTGTGGCTCAGGTATGCCCCCAGCTTAGCACAGCCAAGCTAGGGGGTGTGTTTAAACCTGACCAGCACTCTTTACAAACTGTAAGCGGGTGTGTGTGCCACGCACTGAGATTTACAGTAAGAAAAAAGAGGTTAAACCAGGAAACAGCAGCAGTGTGCACATCCGAGTATTCTGTTTGCATGGCACAGCCCCAGGTCCAAACAGAAGGGCAATGGGAAGGGAAGTCAGCAGTAGGAAGGTAATCAGGGAGAACTAGCATATCTGGCAGGTGAAATGTATCAGAAGCAACCAATTACACAGGCAGCAGCCCAGCCCAGAACACTGCTATAAACAAAGCAAACACCTTCCCCACTGGCATTTCTCACACTCTACACCACCGGTGTATACAAGCAGGGAAAGTTTAACAAACAAACCTACAAAATGAGAAGGGCTGCAGCAGGCAGTATAGAACAACATGTGCAAGAGGCTGAGGGTGGTGAGGATGTGCATGCTGCCAAACAAACCACAGTGAGGAGAAGGAGAAGAGTGTACAGACCCAGGGTAACCTACCAGGGGCTACATGAGCTGGAGATAATGGAGCACTATAGGGTGGACAGAGACCTCCTACAGCAAGTAGTTGAGCTGTGCTGGCCACACCTCACACACCAGACCAAACGAGGGGAACCCATCCCAGTGGATACCAAGGTATGTGTAGGCCTAGGTATACTAGCCATAGGTACCTCCCAGAGCACAACTGGGGATAACATGGGGATCTCACAGGCATCAGCATCCAGAGTATTCCACCAGTTCCTCGATGCCATGTCAGGACATGCCAGTGAGTGTGTATATTTCTTCAACACCCGTGAGGTGTTGACCAGCAATATGTGTCTCTTCCATCAAATAGCAGAATACCCTGGGGTAGTGGGTGCTATAGACTGCACGCACATATGCATCAAAGCACCACCCAGTGAGCATGGTAGGGCCTTCATCAACTGCAGGGGCATCCCCTCCATCAATTGCCAGGTCGTATGTGATGCCCAGGGCATTATAATGAATGTGTGTGCTGGCTGCCGTGGAAGCTATGATGATTCCCACATAAGGCATCTGACACAGCTGTACCACAGATTTGTCAATGGAGATATCCCCTATGGTCACCTAGTGGGGGATGCTGGGTACACACTGGAGCCATGGCTGAGGACACCCATCAGAAATGATGCACACACACCTGAACAACAATACTATAATGAGGCACACGCACAGGCCAGACATATAATAGAGCATGTGTTTGGGATGCTTAGGTCACGGTTCCGGTGTCAGGACACATCCAGTGGAGCCTTGCAGTATGCACCAGCTACATGTACCCAAATTGTTATGGTATGTGCTATGCTACACAATATGATCCTGCAGAAACAGCGGCAGCAGGAAGAGCATGGGGCAGGACCACACAGCCCCCCAGCAATGCCAAGGCCTGCACAGGCACAGAGTGACCTGTAGAAAGAAGAACCTGAGCCTGCCCCAGTAGGCAGAAGGAGGCATGCCCAGTATGCCCTGGCCTTGACAAAGAGGCAATGCATAGCACATGCACTGACACAGTAGGGTCCCAGGGAATGACACCTCTCTCCAACTTGCACATAGAGCAAAAGGGATGCCAAACATGACATCACCTGTGCTCAGCCATGTATAGGGAGTGTACTATGTGCATCCAACATAGGCAGCCCTCCAGCACCATCTGCAAGTCTGGTGCACCCACAAGGTAAGTCAATCAACCTACCAATTGCCAAATGGAGTAGAATGTTTTGTCACCTGCAGCTATGGTATGAATGTGAGCATGAAAGGGAATTGGGTGGCTGAATGTTACGGCAGCAGACAGTAGACACCCATAGTGGCACCCTGACATATGTAACACATACTGGAGTCACCATAGTAGTCAGTACTACACAGGGAGACATAAGCAACTGCAGGAAATGTGCTGTGCAAAATGTGTGTCCATATGACCCGCACATGCCAGTAAGGATGATTCACATACACAACAACAGTCGCAGCCAGCAGGACAGGTGGACACAAACCCAAACAGGGCCTGTGCCATGGCCCCAGAATGATGGCTAGGGTTAACACACCCCAGGCCTACACAGACAGACCACAGCAGGGCAGGCAGTGGGATGCCAGTTCTGAAGAGTAGGATGTCAAACAATAATATGTAGGGCAACCAAAGCCACGATCTGTAGTACACTGGTGTACCTCTAGACAGCAGGATAGTTCCCAGTACAGAATGAAATGGAGTACATGACATGCCAGTACAGTCATAGCAAATGTGTATAAGTGTAATTTTTGCCCCCCCATCCTACATAGCAATGTAATGACAGTCAGGTGTGCTGCCCCCACTCTCATGTAGACATGTAGAAACAATCAGGTGTGCCCCTACCCCCACTCCAGCTTAGAAATGTAGTAACAGTCAGGTCTGCCCCCCCCAGTCCTGTGTAGAAATGTAGTAACATGCATGAGTAGGTATAATACGAGTGGAGCAGAGATGCCCAGAGGTGCCCAAGGTAGCAGGATAGGTTGTAGCATGTGCACAATATGCAGGTCTGTGTATGGTAGGATGGTGTGTGTTCCATATTGTGTGAGAGTGGTCAATATGTATGCATGTCGAGGTAAGACCTGGTGGCCATAGCCCAGTACTGCTGATAACAGGGGCAAGCTCTCACAACTGCAGTGCCAAGGACAATCCCCATCAGTATACCACCTGCTAGCAGTACGCCAATGTAAATATGTGTCACCATCTGAAAGACTGACATGGCATGGCTGTTGGGCTAGATATGCAAGCAGTACACAGGAGAAAGTACCCCACATGTATAGTATACATTGTATTACTGTGAAATGGAGACATCCTTGGAATTATACATACAGGTATGCATCACAGCAGCTGGTCCTGTAGTAGGGGATACCGGTGATGTCCGTCTGAATACCCACAGATCACAAAGGAGGTAGGACTGATGTATTGGGAAACAGCTGGTGTACCTGCACATGCCAGCATACCAGGAATACCCCATGCATATCTGTGTTTCAGATGCAAGTACTGTCCATAGCACACATGCACCCAGCTCACGTGAACACCACCCATAGGTACCCCTCTGTCCATATCCTTGCTGTGGGGAATGGGTACAGTATGACCCCCTCCTGTACATGGCAATAGTGGAAGAATGCAGCATGCAGTGCAGGTGTCCCATGCAGGTGTGTCCCCAGCTGTATGTAGCACCCTGCGAGCATTCACACCACCTGATCAAGACTAATAGAAGGAATTTGTATGAACACCTATTACACCTACCCTGTCACCCCAGGGGAATATGCTGTCTGGTGGTCTGCAATTATAGGCCTGACTGAATGCAACAGCCTGCCACATGTGGCTTGCAGCAACAACTAATGCCCCACAGGCCTCTGCCAATGTTCTGTGTCTCACACGTACTGCCAATGCATGTGAAGTCATGGACACCCAAATAACAACATAACACACTCCACATAAGCCATATGCAAGGCAATGTGGACAAACCACAGTAACATGTCCACCATGTCCCACTGCATGATCTGTGGACCAACACTAACACACACCTGCGATGGGGTGATACCCTTAGGGAAAGTATCAGAGAATGTATGCATAATGTCTGGAAGAGGTTAGAATAAGGGAGGTGCATGGGCAGCATGGAATGTGCAGGGTCTGACACCAAGCTGTGTGCCCACACTATCCCTGGCTGCAAACACATAAATGGGTGGTTACACAACTGCCTGTACACCACAATAGGGTTAATGTCCTGACCCATGGCCCCTGCCTCTGGGCAATCTCTGCGAATCTGTACAGCTGTGAGACATTGCCACAGAAAGATAAGCCCAGGCTGTGTTGTCAATGGGTGTACAAGTATGGGATCCTCAGCCAGCACTCTACCAAGGTGCTGAACTGGATACACAGACCCAGCAGCAGGTGTCTGCAGCTCCCCCTCCAGAATGGCATAATTTACCATGAATATGTAGGTGTCTGCCCACAATAACGGACACAGCTGCAGTCACCCTTGTCCCCCAAGACAGCACTGTGAGCAAGAATGTCCACCTGGCAGTACATGGAGACAGACAACATCACTGTGTATAACAGTACACATGTATGATTATCTCTGCTAACAGCGATACTATGTGGCTGAAGCAGCACAGACGCAATCACCTACAGTACACACTATCCCCTGCACAGTTTGTCCCCATATTGCCAAATAATTGACAGATACACAGCAGAAACACCTTGCTACCTGTAGGTGTACAACACAAAGGTCTGTACTGGAGTACAGACTATTTAGTATTGATTCACACATTATATACAGATGGGCATACTGGGCATGCTCACATACAGAGAAATGTATGCAATGTCAGTCAACAACATACTGAATGGTCATACTGGGCATGCTCACACACGTAATCAAAAGAAGCCCATGTCTGCAAACAACAGTGGACCAGAAATATCTGGCAGTCACAGATGTTAGTGCAGACACTCCTCAGTATGCACCACCCATGCTTTATACACACACAGTGGACAGGAATGCATGCATATACCCAAGGACAATACACTATAATAAGCCAAACTTACACATACATCGATGTGTGAGAGAGAGTGACTGTGACAAGGAGCCAACCATTATGAGGCTTGTCCCACCCAGCACACAGCCAAATGACTACAACCACATGATGCTCAGATGTCACTCACTGTAGACATTAGCCACCGGTATCTGGCAGCATTACAGACTATGTGGTGCAAGTGCCAGCTGTGCAACAGGACTATACAAGGAAGTAGTCATCTAGCAGCTGTATACATGTACCTGTGGAATATAACCCTGTGTGTGCCCACATGTGGTGTGTCAACCTCTACATGAATCAGTTATGGCCTATGCACACACACTGCCCTCCACATAGCCCTACTATGATAAATACGCTGAGGTCATCCACTTTGAAATATACCCATGGGAAAAGTGAACTCAGTAATCTCTGTAGTGCATCCCATAACTGATGTAGTGTGATAAAGTAGCTAGGTAGGTGTTCTAACCCCAGACGTGGCAAATGTGTGTGTCAGTGAGTGTGTCTCTCTGTCACTGTTTGTGCAGAGAGCAATGCATTTTAGTGTAGCCACATGAATTACAATTCCTATACTCGACTTTGGCAAGCCTGCTGATGTCACCCACCTAGAAATACACCTCTGGGAAGATTATAGCCCAGTAATCACCGTAGCGCATCCTGTAACTGTGTACTCACTGTAGAGTGATAAAGTAATTAGGTAGGTGTTCCAACCCCAGATGTAGTAACTGTGTGTGTCTGCCTGTGTAGAGAACAATGCATTTTAGTGTAGCCACATGAATTACAATTCCTATAAGCAACTTTGGCAAGCCTGCAGATGGCACCCAGCTAGAAATACACCTCCGGGAAGGTTGTCACCCAGTAATCACCATAACATGTCCCGTAACTGCATACTGCTGTAGGGTGATAAAGTGCCTAGATAGGTGTTCTAACCCCAGGTGTGGCAACTGTGTGTGTGTGTTAGTATGTGCGTCTGTCTGTATAGAGAGCAATGCAATTTAGTGTAGCCACATGAATTACAATTCCTATACTTGACTTTGGCAAGCCTGCTGATGTCACCCACCTAGAAATATACCTCCTTGAAGGTTGTAGCCCAGTAATCCCTGTAGTGTGTCCTGTAGCTGTGTACTACTGTAGAGTGATAATGTAGGTGTTCTAACCCCAGATGTGGCAAGTGTGTGTGTGTCTGTCTGTGTCTGTGTAAAGAGCAATGCATTTTAGTGTAGCCACACAAATTACAATTCCTATACTCGACTTTGGCAAGCCTGCTGATGTCACCCACTTAGAAATACACCTCCAGGAAAGCTGTAGCCCAGTAATGCCTGTAGTGCATCCCATAACTGTGTATTGCTGTAAAATGATAAAGTAGCTAGGTAGGTGTTCTAACCCCAGATGTGGCAACTGTGTGTTAGTGTGTGTGTGTCTGTATGTCTCTGTCTATGTAGAGAGCAATACATTTTAATGTAGCCACACAAATTACAATTCCTATACTCGACTTTGGCAAGCCTGCTGGTGTCACCCACATAGAAATACATGTCCGGGAAGGTTAGAGCCCAGTAATCACCGTAGTATGTACTGTAACTGTAGACTGCTGTAGAGTGATAAAGCACTTAAGTAAGTGTTCTAACCCCAGACATGGCAACTGTGTGTGTGTGTGTCTGTCTGTGTAGAAAACAATGCATTTTAGTGTAGCCACTTGAATTACAATTCCTATACTTGACTTTGGCAAGCATGCTGATGTCACCCACCTAGAACTACACCTCCAGGATGGTTGCAGCCCAGTAATCACCGTAGCGCGTCCCGTAACTGTGTACTGCTGATAGAGTGATAAAGTAGCTAGGTAGCTAGGTAGGTGTTCTAACTCCAGACGTGGCAACTGTGTGCGTGTGTGTGTGTCTGCCTGTGTAAAGAGCAATGCATTTTAGTGTAGCCACACAAATTACAATTCCTATACATGACTTTGGCAAGCCTGCGGATGTCACCCACCTACAAATACACCTCCAGGAAGATTGTAGCCTACCGCAGCACGTCCCATAACTGCATACTGCTATAGAGTGATAAAATAGCTAGGTAGGTGCTCTAACCCCAGACATGCCAACTGTGTGTGTGTGTGTGTGTGTCTGTCTGTCTGTGTATTGAGCAATGCATTTTAATGTAGCCACACAAATTACAATTCCTATACACCACATTGGCAAGCCTGCTGATGTCACCCACGTAGAAATACACCTCCATGAAGGTTGTAGTGAGCCCCATAACTGCGTACTGCTGTAGAGTAATAAAATAGCTAGGTAGGTGTTCTAACCCCAGACGTGGTTAGTGTGTGTGTCTGTCTGTGTAGAGAGCAATGCATTTTAGTGTAGCCACATGAATTACAATTCCTATACTCGACTTTGGCAAGGCTGCTGATGTCACCCAACTAGGAATACACCTCTGGGAAGGTAGTAGCTCAGTAATCACCAAAGTGCGTCCTATAACTGCGTATCGCTGGAGTGTGATTTATAACTGTTATGAATGAAAACTACTGAAAACAATAAATGTAGCAACCTAAGCACGGTAAAGACTAGAAAGACTTTGGTAACTCATTCTAAGTTCTTGCAAGGTTTATTTTACTTATAAATGGATAATTATAGGTCAATCATTGAATTTAATATGTAAATGTATTTGCCACATGGCTTCCTAAGAGATTTTAAACACTGGTTTAAGAATGACTTGTTATCTGAAGAAGTCAGGTCAGTGCACTCGACAAAAAGCACTTCATTAAATTTTATTTTAAGTCTTTCTAGTCCTTGCCATGATTTAGAACTATGGCAGGGTTCCATCCCCAACCATGGCAGTTCTGGATGTTTTGGGTGTGTCCATGTCTGTGTATGGAGCAATGCATTATAGACTAATCACAGGCAGTACATTTCACATGGCCCACTTTGGCAATGCAGCTGATGTCATTCTTTGTGAAATACAGCTTTGGGGAAGGAGTACCTTAGTCATCCCTGTGGTGCATCCTATAACAGCTCCATGCTGTAGTGTGGTATAGACCTCTGCCAGGGGTTCTATACCCACACATGTCAGTTGTAGATGTTTTGTGTGTGTCTCACTGTTTGTGTAGGGAGCAATGCATTTTAGGGTAGTCACCTGCAGTACATTTCAAATGGCCTACTTTGGCAATCCTGTCGATGTTATTCATTGTGGTATACAACCTTGGGGAAGGAGTACTTCAGTAATGTGCATGGTGCATACTATAACTGTGTAGTGCTGAGGTGTAATAAACTAGTTAGGTAGGGAGTTCTACTCCCACACATGACAGGTGTGCATGTGTGTATTTGTTCATATCCTGTGTTGAGGTGGTTGTGAGCATGTTGCCAATGTGGAGTGGGTTTTGCATAAGTCTTATATGGCGAACCTACTATATAGCACAATGTCCACCGTACAGGGATAACAGATGTGAAATAGCTGAGAGGCTGGGGTGCAAACCCATACCCATACAGGTGACATCAAGGCCAGGCAATCACATTTAGCAACCCCAGCACACTTTCAACACATGTCTCATACGCACACACACATGCCTAGGCAACAGCCAATATGTGGGTAGTACACTGCATATTGGCCACTGATAGTAACCATGGAGTGATAGCAGTGGGCTACAGAGGGCATGACCACTGTCCATCTGTCTAATATGCACGTACATGCTGACAGTGCACCTCCCCCATGTTCCCCAATGGACACCTGCACCACCTGTGGTGCATCACGTGTCCCAGAACAGACATACCATGCCCGACAGCATGCCCTGTATGGACAGTTTCCACTGACATCAGGGAATGCTGTCAGCATGCCATCAATGTAGGGGCAGGTAAACCTGCTGCCCATTACCAATCCCTGCCACAGTGGGCAAGACTGGCACATATGATAGTAATCTGTGTGCACAGCATGGGCCAAACACCCCAGGTAGAGATCCACATGTCACTGTACATGCATGTGGGAGGTGTGCACATCCCAGAAACCATCCATGTCATGGGGTAAGGGACACATACATGGCAAGCGATGCACAGCACTGGCCACACACAATAGTCACCCAAGTGACTGGATGGGGGATACAATACCCACCTGTGTGGGCAAGAGCAGAGACTACAGCCCTGAGACATAATGCAGACTATTGCCATATGGCCTGATGCCAAGGTATACCCATCACCTACCCTTGTATAGCCTGCTGCCACAGTCGACCACCACACACCCATGCAGACATGCACCCATGCATGTCAGTACTGGCACCCTGTGTGTTTGTCTGTGTGTTGTATGGTGTGTATGTTCACAACCACACTCACTACAGCCCTCATGCGCATACAGAAGCATGCTGTCTGATGTCAGACACCGTCTCATACCCTTTGCCCATACCACCTCCGTATAACCCATGTGGTGCATGTGGTACCTGCACAGTGATGTGTTGTGGCAATCCTGCTACTGATGTGCTGTACCCCTGCCCTGCCAACTTTGTTGATGTGTGCGTGTCCCTGTGAGAGTTTGGCTGTGTTGATGCTGGCACCTGTTCATGCTAACAGGCACTTGTACGTCACCTACCATATAGCTACCATATTCCTGTTGCAGATGTCATGCACCATCACAGATATGTTCTGAGGGCTCCATGACAGGTAACCCATGTGGCACATCCAATACCTGCATCAAACCATGAATGCAGTACATAGTTGTCAGAGGTTTGATACCCTGTGCTGGTAGGTGTGTGGCACAAACAAGCTGCAGTTTTACTCCACCACTCCTCCCTGACATGTCTTTCCCACTCCCTCTCTGGTGGATGTGGAGACCTACACCAGCTTTGCTTAGGCAGCAGCATGTGTATTTTAAGTGATGCTCATGATCAGCTGATGGCCTCTGCATGAATCACAACCCTTCCCTAGCTGATTGCATGTGGAACAGCTGTGGTAACCGTCCCATAGCCAATTGCATGGAAACACACTCCGATATCTAGTAACATCATGTTGGTGTTGGCCCTTGTCATTCACTGTGAGCAGGAACTAGATCCATTGGTTGGCAACCTGCATCTGTGATGGATTGAGGCTTTACCTTCAACAACATACACTGTGGAAACAGGGCAACACACAGGAGGGGGATATGCCTGACCTGCCTACAGACTGTAAGTGCTGCTATACTGCATGTGGCATAATGTTGGTTTAACAGTGTGTGTGTGGATATGTCTTTCCTACATGTCTCCATACCTGCAATGTCAGTTCCATGTTTATGTGGAATCCCCATCTGCAGGGTCATTTGCAGACAGGGCAGTGTGTTGTGCCATTGGTTCCATGTGTTACCTATGGAGCATCTATCTGTGGACTGCAGACAATAATGTGAGGCTTGCAGTCTGTAGATGGTGAAAGCTGTGACAGTTACTGGGTCTTATCCCTCATAGGACATATTTTGCCACAAACCCTGTTACAACAGTAAATGAATGAAGTTATCACAGCAACATGTGATTAGTGGCCCTGTGTATGTGCTGCCAGCCACAACTCTGTCTACCTGTGTACATATGTTGTGCATGACATGGTGCATATTTTCTGTACACCATAATTAGTGTCATCATATCTGCTAACATGCCAGTGAGATATCAGACTGCCCCACATATTATGTACAGTAGGGATTATATTTGATGACATAACCTGGACATTATGTGGATGCTATATGTGTGGACATCAGTGTTACAGACAGCAGGTAGCAATAACTTCTACAGGAGAATCGGCACACTCAGGGCAGCGACATATGTGTAGGAGGTCCAGGAACTACAGGCAGAGTGTGAGTAGAGCCATGTTATGTTTTGTATAGTACTGGTGTTACAGGGTGTGTGTGTACATACTACTTTACCTTGGAATGCAGTCTGTCTGCATAGCCCTCAACTGTGGGCCTCTCCTCTTGGTGGCCAGAGGTGTGCCTAACATGTGTTGTCTGTCCACCACACAGGTCCCGTGTCTGATATCCCACTGGCAGTGTGTGTGTGGAATGCTATGAGTACATGACCTACATATCAAGCTTTGGACATATGACATGCTATAGGGGTGTTCCATAGTGGGCTGTGAGTATATCACACTGCCATTGCTGCCATCAGTCCACATCTGTTGTATCCCCCACACATATGGTGTGGCTGGGGCCATATATGTGTGGGCGTTACCTACACAATACGTGAGTGCTCTTATGCAGTCCAGAGGACAGTGTATGTAACAGTGGTATATATGCCTGTATTATTGAGTCTGGGGGGGCACCATAAATGGCCTTGGCTGCTAAATATATGGGGGTATCAGGGGTGAGCTGCCATAAGGCATCTGGATGTAAAGTGCCATATACTTCACCTATATCTACATCATGTACATTTATTCAGTTACTGCAAGCCTACTGCCACCCACCAGATGGACTGTTCTGTTTGTAAGTGTGTATGTGATGGTGTCAGTTATGCCTTGTTATGTCACAGTTGCAACCCATGCGGTCACATGATGTCCTTACCTCCCACTGCTGTTGTACAGAGTGTAGATAGCGGCTGCTGAACTATACACTTGCATTACACACTGATGATCATTTGGTATCCTGTGGCCCAGTCAATCCTCACTACTGTACAAACCTAAGGACTTGGCCTGGGCATGGACGGTTGTGAACCTTACCTGACTACTGCATTAGTATAACTATTTCATGGTTGCATTTCTCTGTTTATATGGATGTCACTGTCTGAACAGCTATATGACATGGCATGTAGAACTGTCATGATACACAATGAAAGGTATTCCATTTCTGCAGACCTGTGTGTGGAGTTTTCTCAATGACCTCTCTGTGGGTATAGGTTGCAGGCAACGGTCATCATTTGTATGGGTGCCCATACAGTGTCTGGTTGTTCAGGGGTTAGCTGTAGGCATAGTGGATGTTCTGTATCCTGGGGATGTTGCTGGCTACCATAGTTTACATTACCTATGGGAGGCAGACTGTACTGCATGATATGTCAACAATACCAGCCTGAAATCATACAGGTGGGATGTTGTACTCTTAACTTCCTGTGCCCATGTCCTGTCAGGTCCTGGTTACGGGATCTGCAACACTTGGTAGTGTATTGCGGGGAAGATGTGTTTGGCCGTGGGGGGGGGTGATGCCCACTTGTACATGATGTATAGTGTGTGGAGCCTCTCCACCCCAGTAATGGTGCATGTGGACATATGTGTGTTTGTTAATCTGCCATTGCTCTCTACAGATATCCCATATGTATTGATATATATATATATATATATATATATATATATATATATATATATATCTCTCTATATATATATATATATATATATATATATATATACATATACATATATACTACTCAATGTATGAAGAAAGGACTTTTTATTAGTTTTTTTAGAGTTGATTGCACAATATTCATGGTTAGGTGCTATTACAAGTTATTGAACTTAATTAGGTTTTTTAAAATGATACATTATTTTTTCGTAACAACCAAAGACATAACTTGTAATTCATTAAATTTATATTAATTGTATTATATTTAGTTAGTATTTGATCTAATTTTTATAAAATGCAATACACTAACATAGAGTTTGTGATAGTTTACTGCAACTTTCAGCTAGTCAGCAGGGCATTAAATGTATCTAATTATGAAATTAAATGAATGCAATTGAACACGCTAATTGCCTTTTGTCAAGCTATTTAAGCTTGCAACATTCACCATTGATTTGTACTTGAAAAAGCCTGGTATCACCAGGCGAAAGCGCTTGTTTTTTATCTTGTTCCTGGAGTTTATCATTTGTCTGGAATAAACAGAGTTCTTTTGGATTTAATCACGCTGGACTGGTTTTTATCAGCAATACAGAATATAGCTGCTTTACTGATAACCAACAGAAACCGTATATACTTTGTTTTTTCTTGGCATCTGGAAGATTGGGGTTTGGTGAGCTTCTGCATCCACTGTTCTTGGTTTATACAAACTGCTTCGTGATTTATATATATATATCTGCTGACATATATGTAACTATGTCCGTATATACCTACATAGCTGTATATCCGCATACACATATGCAACGTGATGTGTATATGTAGACATATAGGTGTAGACACTTATATGTGTTGATGTAGCAATCAGCATGCATACATGTCCATATATAGTAATATATATGTATATTGTGTTAAAAAGCTACACATATATATATATATATATATATATATATATATATATATATATACATATACATATATGTTGTAGCAGTGTAGGTAGTAATATATTTACACACAGATACATTTAGATGATGGTATGCATTCTCTGTACAGTTGCATGACTGGACTGGTTGATATGTTTAGGTTATTGCCCTGACTTTCTACAGCTGTAGTGGCCTACTGTTAGACCGTTGTAGCTGTGTTGCAAAGGGCCCTGGGATCAAGAACTGCATGTGATGGATATTGCATTGCACAGCATATCTGTTACGGCTGTGGTGGGGGGGAACATAGCAGTCATCACCAGGTTCCCCTCATGTGAGCCCCCACCCCCAACAACCGTGCATTATGTCAGTTACTTTGTGGTGGGGATTCCAGTTGTTATTCCTATCTGGTGCTACATTTCTCATATCTATCCATATATCTATATGTATATCTATATTTATATCTAAATATATGTGGACATATGTATCCACCCACCTACATACCACTGATGTGATATGATGCATGTGTGAGTCAGACATTTATATGTACATGTGTATCTCTCTACATATACAGATCTGTGACTGTCCATATGTCCTTGCATAAGTGGCTCACAATATTGGCCTGCCCCACATTCGTCTGGCCAATTGACGTGGATGATGTCAGACATGTGGTCAGTCAGGAATGCCGATACATTACAGTTGCAGACATCATGTTGTTCAGATTATGTGTATTACAACAGATCACTGTTTAACTAGCAAAGTTTTACATGTATATGAACAATATTTCAAATGTGTCCAGATATGTATCCCAATGTTTGCAATAAGAGATTGAGTGTTGTGCTATTAGTACAATTCCCCTTATGCAGATTGATTTGGTCGACAGGCAGATTTGCCCCCCTCCCCAATGTTGTGTGACCCTGGAGTTGATATATATAGTTGGGGGGGTGTGGGGGGCACAGCCCCCCACATTGGGGGGTTTGGAGGGCAAACCCCCCCACATAACATGCCTGTCGATCAAATGAACTGTCGAACAAATGAGTGCCGATCATATGGCCTGTCGACCATCTCAGGTAGACCCATATATATATATATATATATATATATATATATATATATATATATATATATATATATATATATATGTATGTATGTATATATATATATGTATGTATATATATATATATATATATATAGTGTTGTGTGTATATATATATATATATATATATATATATATATATATATATATATCTAACGACATGTGGATGTATGGATGTCTGCATATGTACATATCTATACGTGGGTATTTATATATATGTCTGTCTATGTATGTATACATTTGTACTACAGAGAGGGACAGGTATATATATGTTTAGTTAATGGTATATACACACACACACACACACACACACACACACACACACACACACACACACACACACACACACACACACACACACACACACACAGACACACACACACATACATATACACACACACACACACACACACACCTCTACATATTTAGCTACATCTCCTGTAATGTTGACTAGTATTGCTGGATACTGTGTTTTGTGGGCACACTAGCCAACCTTGTGTGCCACGTATGCTTTGTGATACCTGCAACTAAATCTGTTAGTGTACACAGAGTCACATGTGTAATCTGTTGTTAATATCAGGAATACATTTGTCCCACGTGGGACAACCCGAACAATGGGTATTCAACTTTTGTCTACACCCAGGCTTACATAGTTACCCATGACTATGTGCATGGACTACGGCATGTGCCAGACCTAGGATACTTGGGTCGGGACAATATACATGATGGGTCCTGAGGGGGGGAGTGGAGGGGGGGAACTATGCGGTGGTGTGGTAGCTATGGGCCGGTAACCAAGGTAGGGATGGTGGCTGCATGTGTGCAGCAGGTGGGGGGAAGTGGAACTGTGGGTAATGAATGTATGGGTCAGGGATCGCCTGGATTGGATGGGCCTGTACTGCTCGGCCTGCCTAGTGGGTGGGGGAAAGGGTTATATGATGTCAACATGTGAAACATAACAGAGGGCTAATTCAAATCCCTATTTCAATGACATATGTACAATACAATGAGCTTGGTAGTGTATTGCAGGGTGGACGTGTTTGGCTGGGCGGGGGGTATGCCAATTCGTACGTGATGTATATTTTTGGGGCCTCTCAAGCCCATTAATGGTGCATGTAGACATATATGTTTCTGTTCATCTACCATTGCTGTCTACCGATGTCTGGCCATATATACCTCTGTGGGTATATACATTTGCTTACATATTTCTAACTATGTCTGTATATACCTAGGGAGACATATATCTGCGTACATATATGTTACTTGCTGTGTATATATGGACATATAGATGTTGACATATATATATCTGTAGTTGTCAGCATTTGCATGTATATCTGTTCATATATTTGTATATATATATATATATATATATATATATATATATATATATATGTATATATCTCTGTATATTTATATATATATATATATATATATATATATATATATATATATATATATATATATATATATATATATATATATATATATATATATATATATATATATATGACTACATCTATAGATATGTTATATCCATTTAGATAGTAATATATTTGCACACACACGTCCATCTAGCTGTAGGTATACATTCTCTGTACTGTTGCATGATTGGGCTGGGGTTATGTTTCTGACAACATACGGTTTATGCATATCTGGCATGGGTTAGTGGTAAATCATTTTGTGTATGGTGTGCATGGTCTTGGGTTCTGGACTTGTGGAAGCTGTTTGTTTTGTTGCTGGGCAGAACATCGGCTGTTGGATAAGGTGTGTTTAAGACAATTTAAAGCAAGTTGTAAGCGGGTTTGTGTGTAGGTAAGCACTGCTAACTTCCGGTCACAGTGTCTTATACCCAGTTAGCTTCTCCTTTGCTTAATCTGTGTCGGCAGTGCTTAACCCCATGCAAATGCACTTGCACATGCTTACTAGTGCTTACATATGCTTACTGCTGCTTATCTGTGCTTACGCCTACTTACTGCTGGCTTATTCATTATGATACCTACTCTTCACATGTGCATTTCCTGCAATACCCATGTTCATAAAAATTTGTATTTAGTGGGTTATGCATTACAAATATTGCTTATACCATGCTTTGCCATGTAAAATGGACTGTGCTGAGCTGGGACTCGAACTGGGAATGCCTGCTCATTAGGCGAACGCTCTGCCCACTACATTATTGCTGACATGCTTCAGTTGCATATTTCGTCCTTGTTGTCCTCTTCATCCTTTTAGACTGCTTTCACCATGGCTAAGCAGTGGGCACATCTGCACACCTATGGTTAGCTGTACTCTGAGCTTTAGACACCAATACGGGGGTTTCTTCTTGTTATCTTTATGTCCTGTTGCTGTTGTACACATGGGGGACTGTTGGTGGGGATATGTGAACACCTATGAGTGGTATCACTCATTTATTTCCACTTTCTGCTGTTTAACATTACAGGGGTGTGTTTATTCTGTGGGTTCTGCTCTCAGAGAAGTCCCCTGCACTCGTACACACTCCATGTAAGCCTGAGGGCTTGGGTGGCAAGCCTTCATTACTATGCATGACACGCTGTCATCCTGCTCCTAAGTGGCTGCTTCTGTGCAGGACTAGACTAGTCCTGCACGGAAGATTAGTAAATCCGGGTGTAAGATTTGTTAGGTAGGACAAATGTTCAAAATTGTCACATAACAATGAACTGACATAATGGAGCCTTGTGAAATGTCTTTAAACCATCACAGTTAACATGAGATAGTTTACTGTTTTAGGAAATTAACAGAATGCAGCTACATTTTTATCTTAAAGCACTTCAGTTAGGTAGTATTGTCTCATATGTGCTGAATAAGCTCATTTCTAGCATTACAAGTACACAATGTAACACTTAACAATGTCACAATGCCACCCTAGTGGTCACAGACTCTGCATTCATCTAGGCAAAACTTATAATGGCAAAGGTCTAAGGTATCCTGCATTAATATCTGTTTCTTCTGGCTGAGGAAAGTGTGCTTACAAAGTTTCATTTATACTAATTTTAGTTATTGTTTTGCAGTTCCACTTACAGATCTGGAGTTGGAGTTATGTTTTTCATTATCTCTACTTCATGGCTAGATGTGGTGCTCTGCTTTAAATTAGTGCAGCTTTTTAATCAAAATGACGACTAGAACATCTGATATTAAAACATGTTATGTTCACTTATAGACCCCCAAAGTCACTAACAGTGATATATACTTTTTAAGTGTTTTTTTTTTGCTCTTCTCTTTCAGTTTGCCTCCTCATGATAATTAGACATATATTAGTTTTACTTTCTATAAATCATGTAGAACAATTGTTCAACCTCACCTCATCTGGTACCATGCCCAAAGTTTCAGACCACTGTCAAGGCACCACATTGTACAACAGTGATTAACAGAAGATGAGTGACAGGCATGTTGTTAGCATGACTTGCCTCCAGTCTTCTCTTACTGCACAATATTAACACATGCAGCAGACAAGGCTTTAAGACTAGATGTTGTACTTATTAAAAGGTACAAATTGATTACTGTCATCAGCTCACTATATGGCATATTTTCAGATTTTGAAATCTTGTCTCCTGAACCTGATTGACTTCTTAGAATCAGTCTCCAGAGCCGTGGATGAGGGTAAGGCGGTCCACACAGCCTATCTGGACCTCACCAAGGCCTTTGACACCATCCCCACTCTGGAATCATAGATAGACTTACTAAGCTGGGCATTAATCCCTACATCACTTGATGGGTTGCCAACTGGCTTACTGACAGAACCCACATTGTAAAAGTAGCCGACTCCAAATCCAACTCCAGACAAGTGACAAGTGGAGTACCTTAGGGTTCAGTCCTGGGACCACTCTTGTTTGGCATCTACTTCTCTAAAGCACAGGCCAACACTAAGGGACTCTGGCTAACAAAGTTCGCAGGTGACTGCAAACTAGGAGCCATTACTGAATCCCCAAATGATGTCGATACTCTACAAAAGGGCCTTACAGAAACATATGCTTGGTGCCAGAGCCATGGGCTCAAGCTCAATGCCAAGAAATGTATAGTTATCCCCTTTGGGAAAAAACGTCTATCCGTGAATTACCACATAGGTGGCAGTACACTAATCACCAAAAATGTGAAAAGAGACTTAGGGACACAGGTGGACAGTGGTCTCACCTTCGATAACCACATTGCCACAACAGTCAGAAAATCCTTCTGTGTGGCACACCTCATCAGTAAGTGCTTTTCAGCCAGAAAAAAAGGAGGTCATTGTCCCACTGTACTCATCCCTCATTAGACCCATTATAGAATACAATGCCCCGTTTGGTATGTACTTCTCAAGACATGTGCAACAACTGGAAAGGCTGCAGAAATACCTCACTAAAAGAGTCACAGGCCTAAAGCAGATGCCCTAAGCTGACCACCTTAAAAAACACCAGCTAAACTCTGTTGCATATCGTCTACCCAGAGGCAATCTCTGCTTAACATACAAGGCCATATCAAACCCAGAGCTGTTGGACATGCTACACTTAAAGAAATCCCAATCCCTCAGAGCCACACACTCCAGGGATCTAAAACTTGTCATCACAATAAACAAAACATGCTGGAGAGATAGGTTTCTGACCCAGAGACTCCCCAGACTCTGGAATAGACTGCCCATACATGTCAAGCAGAGTGTCTCTTTGGCCCTCTTCAAAAGGAACCTTGATGATTAGATGGGAAAAAGGAAATTTACCCCAGGGATCATGTCAGTTGCCCTGCTAGACAGGGGTCCAGGGAAGTAAATAGTGTGGGAAGAAATAGCCAGGGAATTGTTATGGCTAGGCTTGTATAGGCCCTAGGGCCGATAGCCTACTACCAACCTATGAACCTACGAATCTATGCCAGTTACAAATTATTTAACTAAGACTCTAGGTAGGAGCTTGCATCTATTGCTAAAGGTCTTACACAGTTTTAATATATGTACTATTAGTTATGGTGAGTGGTAGTACTGGCAAGGGCAGTTCTGGTAAGGTTAGCATTGATAAGGGTAATACTGGTAAGGGTAATACTGATAAGGGCAGCATTGGTAAGGACAGTACTGGTGAGGGTTGCACTGCTAAGAGTTATTACTGATAAGGGCAGCACTGACGAGGGAAGCACTGGTGATGGTAGCAATGATAAGGATGGTACTGGTGAGTGTAGCACTGGTGAGGGTATAACTGATAAGGGTAGTACTGGTTAGTGTAGCACTGGTGAGAGTAGAACTGACAAGGCTAGTACTGGTAAGGGTAGCACTGGTATGGGCACTACTGGTGAGGGGTGTACTGGTGAGGGTAGCACTGGTAAAGGTAGCAATGGTAAGGGTAGCACTGGTGAGGGTGGTACTGGTGAGGATAGTATTGTTAAAATAGCATTGGTGAGGGTAGTACTGATAAGGGTACTTGTAATGGTAATACTGGTGTGGGAACTACTGGTAAAAGTAGCACTGTTGAGGGTAGTACTGATAAGGGTGGTACTGGTAAGGGTATCTCAGCTGAAGTTGGTACTGTTAAAGATAACACTGGTCAGGGTAGTACTGATAAGGTTAGTACTGGTACTGTAATACTGGTGAAGGTAGTACTGGGAAAAGTAGCACTGCTGAGGGTAGTACTGATAGGGGTAGTACTGCAAAAATAGCACTGGTGAGTGTAGTACTGATGAGGGTAGCACTGGTAAGGGCAGTATTTTTAAGGGTAGTACTGCTGAAGGTAGTAACGGTGAGGGTAGAACTGATGAGGGTAGCACTGATAAGGGCAGTACTGGTGAGGATACTATTGGTGAGGATAGCACTGTTAAGTGCAGTACTGGTAAGGATAGTACTGATCATTGTAGTACTGGTGAGAGTAACATTGGTGAAGGTAGAACTGATAAGGGTAGTATTTGTAATGGTAGCACTAGTATGGATAGTACTGTTGAAGGTAGAGCTGGTAAGGGCAGTACTGATAAGGTTAGTATTTGTGAGGGTAGCACTGGTGAGGGTAGTACTGTTAAAGATAGCACTGGTGAGGGTAGTGCCGGTAATGGCAATACTGGTGAGGCTAGTACTGATAAAAACATCACTGATAAGGATAGTACTGGTAAGGGTAGCACTGGTAAAGTCAGTACTGGTAATGTTAGTACTGCTGAGGGTAGCAATGATGACTGTAGCATTGATGAAGATGGCACTGATGACAGCAAGGTAAGGGTAGTACTGGTAAGGTTAGCATTGATAAGGGTAATACTGGTAAGGGTAATACTGATACGGGTAGCATAGGCAAGAATAGTACTGGTGAGGGGTGCACTGCTGAGGGTTATTACTGATAAGGGTAGCACTGAAGAGGGAAGCACTGATGAAGGTAGCAATGGTAAGGATAGTACCGGTGAGTGTAGTACTGGTCAGGGTAGAACTGGTAAAGGTAGCACTGCTGAGGATAGTACTGATAAGGACATTAGTAATAGTGAGGGCATCACTGGTAAATGTAGCACTGGTAAGGTTAGTACTGCAGAGGGTAGTACTGGTGAAGGTAACACTGGTAAGATCAGTACTAGTAAGGGTAGCACTGGTGAGAGTAACACTGGTAAGGGTGGTACTAATAAATGTAGCACTAATGAGGGTAGTACTAATAAGGGTAGTACTGGTGAGGTAGTATTGGTGAGAGTAGTACTGCTAACGGTAGTACTGATATGAGTAGTGTTAATGAGGGTAATACTGCTGAGGATATCACTGGAAGGGTAGTACTGATAAGGGTAGCACTGTTAAGGGTAATACTAGTAAGGGTAGAACTTATAAGGGCAGTACTGGTGAGGGTAGTACTAGTGAGGATAGTATTTGTTAGGGAAGTACTGATAAAGGTAGCACTACTGGGGGTAGTATTGGTGAGTGTAGTATTGATATGGGTAGTAATGGTGAGGGTAGCACTGGTAAGGCTAGAACTCAACTGGTAAGGATAACACTGGTGAGGGTATCGCTAGTAAGGGTATTACTGATAAGGGTGGTACTGGTAAGGGTAGTACTGGTAACAATAACACTGGTATAGGTAGTTTTGATGATGGTAGCACTGGCAAGGGTAGTATTTATAATGGTGCAACTGGTAATGGAAGTACTGGTAAGAGTAGTACTGGTGAGGATAGTACTATTAAAAGTAGCAATGCTGAGGGTAGTACTGATAAGGGCATTATTGGTAGAGGCAGTACTGTTCAGGGCAGCACCGGCAAGGGTATTACTGGCAAGAGTAGTAATGGAAAGTGCAACACTGGTAAGACTGGTACTGGTAAGAGTACTACTGCTAAAGGTAGCACTGGTGAGAGTAGTACTGTTAAAAGTAGCACTGGTGAAGGTAGTACTAATAAGGGTAGTACTGGTGAAGGTGCTATTGGTAAGAGTAGTACTGGTGATGTTAGTACTGGTGAGGGTAGTACTGATAAGGGTAGCACTGGTGAAAGTAACACTGGTAAGGGTAGTACTGATAAGGGTAGCACTGGTGAGGATAGTACTGCTAAAGGTAGCACTGGTGATGACAGTACTGATAAGGGTAGTATTGGTAAGAGTAGTACCAGTAAGGGTAACACTGTTAAGGATAGTACTGGTGAGGGTATCACTGGTAAGGTTAGTACTGATAATGATAACACTGGTGAGGTTTATACTGGTAATGGCAATACTGGTAATGGTAATAATGGTAAGGGTAGAACTTATAAGGGAAGTACTGGTGTGGGGAGTACTGGTAAAACTAGCACTGGTGAAGGGAGTACTAGTGAAACTAGTACTTATTAGAGCAGTACTGGTAAAGACAGCTCTAGTCAGGGTAGTACAGGTAAGGATATAATTGGTATGGGGAGTACTGGTGAGGGTAGCACTGGTGAGGGTAAAACTGATAAGGGTAGTAGTGATAAAGGTAGCACAGGTGAGACTATCACTGGTAGGGGTAGTACTGATAAGGATGGTACTGGTAAAGATAGTACTGGTAATGGTTGCACTGGTATGGATAGCATTGGTGAGGATAGCAGTGGTAAGGGTGGTACTAGTAAGGATAATAATTATAAGGTTAGTACTAGTGAGGGTGATAAGGGTGGCACTGGTAAGGGTAGCAATGGTAAGGGTAGTACTGGTGAGAGTAGCACTAGTGAGGGTTGCACTGGTAAGGGTAGTACTGGTGAGGGGAGTACTGATGAGGGTAGCAGTGGTGATGGTAGTACTGCTGAGGGTAGTACTTTTAAAAGTAGCACTGCTGAGGGTAGTACTGATAAGGACAGTACTGGTAAAAGGAGCACTGGTAAGGGTAGTACTGATTAGGGTAGTACTGGTAAGGGTAGCACTGGTAATGGCAGTATTGGTAAGGGTAGCACTGGTAAGGGTAGTATGGGTAAGGATAGTACTGACAAGGGTAGCACTGGTGAAGGTAGTATTGGTGAGAGTAGTATTGATGATGATAATACTGGCATGGGTAGCGCTGGTAGGGGTGGTAGTGGTAATGGTAGTACTGGTAAGGGTGGTACTAGTAAGAGTAGTACTGATGTGTACATCAATGCTAAAGGCAGTAGTGGTAAGGTAATACTGATAAGGGTAGAAATGGTGAGGGTAGCACTGCTAAGGATGCTACTAAAAAGGGTAGTAGTGGTGAGGGTACTGCCGGTAAAAGTAGCACTGGTTAGGGTAGTACTAGTGAGGATAGTACTGTTGAGGGTAGTACTAGTAAAGATAGCACTAGTGAGGGTAGTATTGGTTAGGGTAGTACTGGTAAAGATAGCACTAGTGAGGGTAGTATTGGTTAGGGTAGTACTGGTAAAGGTAGCACTAATAAGGATACTACTGGTATGGGCAGAACTGATAAGGGTAGTACTGAAAAGGGTAGCAGTGGTGAGGGTATCAGTGTTAAGGGTTTTTGATCTTTTTTTAATGTGTTAGCACTTGGCATTTCAAGGGCTGACATTTCAATAGGGAGCCAACAGTGAATCTAAGTGCTGATACGAGTGGGTAACAAGATGTAGCAGTAAGCCTCAACATGGAAGTGAGCACAGAGCATTGTAATAGAAAGATTAAAACAACACAAAAGGGAAGGACTAGCAGGGTAGTATGAGGACAGCACCAGATGAAGGCTAAGGAGAGAGTGAGTAGGTAGAGCATAATGTGCACTTCAGATGAGGTTAGTAATGGAAGGTAACAGTGCTGGAAAGACCTAGTTAAGTGGTAATAAGTTAAAAAAATGAGGTAGAAGATAGCAACAATGCAGGCTGAAGGAGAATGGGTGGAGTGAATAAAGGTGCTCAGGGTGTGATGTGGGACTGGGGATGGGAAAGGGAACTTTAGTTTGTCACAGGAGGGGAATGAGGAGCATTAGAGGTAAATTTCTGAGATAGAGATGGTAATAGGGTGACTGGATGAGTACCAACTGGCAGACCAGAACTGCAGAGGATGGCACAACAGGAACTCGGGAGACAGGATAAGCTGGGAAAATGTAGGCTTGGCACAAGCAATAGATAGGAGGAGATGAGACATAATCAAGGGGCCGTTAATGGAACAGGGAGTCTTACTAAGCCAAGATGTAAAACATTACAAATGAAACATTAACACCTACAACAATGGAAATGC